>NC_081411.1:315911004-316211004 GCF_030272615.1 Cryptomeria japonica | reverse complement strand
AATACTATACCCATATTCCCAACCAGTGTCAGTGGCACTTGATTCACCACCAATGGGAATACCATGACGTGGTGGTGGTTGTGGATTTGAACCTGAAACAAATGTAGGTGGATTATGAGGGTAATGAGTAGTACCTATCAGTGATGAATCTAAAGAATCAAGTCCAATGACTGGTTTATAAGGGCCTTTTGATTTTGACCCTGATGGAATTTGTACCTGAAGTGGATACCAAATGCCCTCTCCTCTGGGACCTAGACCACCACCTTCAAATCCCATTTTTTCCACAATACTTGCCCCTTTGCTATATTTGTCTTTCATTGCCTCATGGACTGCACCTAATATTTTAGGGACTGTAGTAGTTGTTTGAGTGGGCTCAACCTCAGGCTCATATTGATCAACATCTTCACTCCTATCATGTGATGTTGTGGGATGCTCCATATTCCACAATTTGCTAAACTCTGCATCCTCATCGATGCTCTCAAATTCTGCGCTTGTCTTTGGTTCACCGAGATTCCTCCTCATAGTCCAAAAATCATTTATTTTGGTTTGAGTCCAATAATTCTCTTTGCATTCATGCAGAATTGATTTGGGAATAGTTTTCTTAGATGGATTAGTAGATTTTAGGTAGAAATTGTAGGACCTCCTATTTTGGATGCCCTGGCCCTCCTCTATTGTCCTCTATGTGTGCAATGCCATAATTTGTGATGAAATTTCTTCTGTTGAAATGTTATTGTTAGGTACAATTTTCTCCATCTCTTTTTTAACTTCATCCTAGGAGTCCAAGTTTTTAAGCTTTTCTAGCAATGGTTTACTTTCATGTTGACATAATGCTGAAGAGTTCCCATTTTTCTTAAGCCTTGCTTGAACTACACCAATTAGATCATATTGCCAAAGACCCTTATCACCAAAGTTAAAAACTGTCAAAAAATCATGTACCACATTGAATGCTTTTCTCTCAAATGTGAACCCTCAACATGACAAAGTCAAGGAAGGAAATATGCTCTTCTTTTGCTGACCATGGAAGTGCCTATCTGTTCTCTCCAATTGTTGTACATACTCTAATGCAAATACCCTCTCTGTCACATGTATTGGAAGTCTGTATGGTTTTACTACCGATCTGTAAAACCTTAACACAGTGAATTCTTCCATGAAGAACCAGTCAGCCAATTCTATTTGACTTCCGAGTTGAATGCAATCTCTACAAGACACAGGCAACCTAGGCATTGGAGTTCTTGTAATTTTATTATACATTGGTGCCAAAAAGAAGTCTACAAAATGGTTGTAGTCCTTTCTGTTATCATGCATCCTTATCTTTGGTGTCCAATCATATATTGGACACTATGTTCTCTTCCCAGTCTTCTCATCAATCTTATAGCTCACAATTTGAAGCTTGTTGGTCTCGAATATTGCACGATACTTGGATAGAAGGAGATAGCACAAGTAGGATGAGAACCTAAATGTCTTACAAGAACCTTTTTTGATCATTAGTAATTGTTTTTTCATGGATTTTACAATGTGCTCAATAAAATTATATCTTACTGGCTGACCAGCACAATGGATATTATAAATCATTTCAAGAAGGCTTGCACCCACTTCCCTATCATTTCCCAATCCTAGGCAAAATGACAGCAAGGAAATAGTATCCCCAACCCATTGAACAAAAATGTTAGAATCATAAGGAGGCTTATGGTTTTGATCCAACACAATACCAGTACCACTCTTTATTAGAGCTTTGATAAATGAATCTCTATGACTTGGATCGAGACTCTTATAATTCCTTGCCAGCTTTTCAAGGTCAATTTGGACGTTTGAGTTTTGGGATTCAAATCCTAGGTTCAACAAACGAGAAAATTCTCCCTCGTTTATGGATAGAATTTCCTCTTTTGTATTTTTATTGACAATTGCTTTTTTATCTTCATCATAATTTTTGGCGCAGACCATGACAAAATCAGGGCAAGGAAATACTTCAGGTAACACCATGCTTCCCAATCCAACATCCCACAATGTGATTTTTATTTGTTTTTTGTTTTAACAATTGGTTGAAAATAGTAAATTTTGCCCCGGATGCATCTGCCGCCTTACTAGACAATGTATATCTAATATCTATGATACGCTTTTCACCATGGATAGCAGGGTCATAAATACCATGGTATTCATCAGTGAAACCTAGTATTTTGACTAGTTCGATTAGGTACATTTTGTTTTTCACTTGGCTTCTTGTTGAACTACTGCTTCCCATTTTCCCCATCACTAGTATTGTTAATAATTCAAAATAATGCTAGATAAAAACCTGAAAATGCTAACCCTCAAATTGGACCATGAGATTACCTAAAGCAAAAAAGGCAGGATGTAGGTGTTCTAGATTTTACCCAGAAATTGGAATTTCTATTTCACTAGATTAGAGCAGACAATCTCTGTTGCAACTTGCATTCCTCAATCTAGTAGTTGTTTTTGAATCTCCCTCAATTTACAATTTTTGCCATGAAATGAAAGACGATTGTGATTTACGAGTCTCTTATTTTGAAAACTCTGAAAAGTAGAAAAGTAAAACCTAAAGGGCAAAATATCTAAATTCATGTTGTAATTTTATTAATTACTATTAATATAAATTCAGTATAAATTCCAAGGACATTAAGAATCATGTTGTAATTTTATTAATTATTATTAATAACTATTCGATGCCGAATTACAAAACATTCACTACTTTAGTATAAATTTTGAGGACATTAAATATAATACATTCAATTCCGAGCGAAGTTCTCCCAAATTTGTTCACTTCCCACATTCGGGCCGAAATCCACCCTAAGTTGTTGATCTTTGCTCATCCAATAGATGAGGGACCAAGGTACCTATTGTGACTTTACAGGTCTATTTTTTAAGTCAGTTTAATAATTTTAAACTTCCGCCCAAAAAAGTTCTTTATAGACTTAATTATATTTAATTAAATTTAAAACATTTCAATTCTGGGTGAAGTTATCCCAAATGTGTTCACTTCCCACATTCGGGCTGAAATCCACCCTACGTCGTTGATCTTTGCTCATCCAATGGACAATGGTACCTGTTGTCAATTGTCATGGGTCCCATGACTTCTGCCAGTTTTTGGGCATGTCACCATACTCGTGTCACTTTTCTGAGAAAAGTTCTCAGAAAGCTGTTCACTTACCACATTCGCCCTGAAATCTGCCCTAAGTTGTTGATCTTTGTTCATCCAATGGTCGATGGTACTTATTTTCAGATGTAGTGGGTCCCACAACTTCTGCCATTTTTTAGCACGTCACCATACTCGTGTCACTTTCTGGGTTTAATTTTTAAGTCAATTTAATAATTTTAAACTTCCGCTTGAAAAAAAGATTTATAGACTTAATTATATTTAATTAAATTTAAAATATCCAATTCTGGGCAAAGTTTTCAGAAAGGTGTTCACTTCCCACATTTGGGCTGAAATCCACCCCAAGCCATTAATCTTTGTTCATCCAATGGTCGATGGTACCTATTTTCAGATGAAGTTGGTCCCACAACTTCTATCATTTTTCTGGCACATCACCATACTCATGTCACTAAATAAAAATATAAATTATGATATACAATTTGAAAGGTAAAAGTTTAATATAAAAAGAAAACATTCAATATTAAATCTAAAATATTAATTTAAAGTTTAACAAAATTCTTTGAAAATATGTTTACGATATATAATTTTAAAAAATAGTTTTAAAATATATATAAAAGTTCGACATAAATTTAGTGTATTAATTTAAAAAAATGTCTAATCCTCAACCTATTAAGGCAAGCAAATTTGGAAAGTACAAATGCCAAGGTGGCAATTAATTGTTGCAGAAGGAGTTGTCTGTGGCATGTCACATGAACGGAGGAAGGGGAGGATGGCAGGAAATATTTTTCTTGATCTCATGGCATTAATACCTTATCGTGCACATTCATTACCCAACCTATGAGATGGAGGCAGAATTTATTACCTTTTAATCTATGTACCAGTTTTTGCTTTGAAGCAGAACAAATCTATAGTTCGTAGAATCGTAGCTTCTGTAAGACATTTTTTGCAGGAAGTGTTTTTGAAATTGCAGGCAACCATGGAGGCCAATTTTACACTTCAAATAGACAAGAATTTGGTGCCCTTTTTGGGAAAAGTATCTCATAAATGAATGCAAGGACTATTCAGGTTTAAGGAGGAGAAGTTGTGGGCGACAGCTCAACTGATGCTTGCGGAGGAGGTGGCACATATCAGTCACTGGTATCAAACTAACATGGAGGTTTACTCTCTGATTCTGGCATGGGCCTGTGAATTCAAACCAGAGGTGGAAAAGGTAAAACTCACATTGGTCAAATTGATTGATGGGGATTTCCTGATTAACCTAGATTCAATCTTGGAGTGGGTGATGTCGAGAGTTGGCATTCGAATTAAGGAAGGGGATGACCAGGATGAATTACTTCCTTTTATTCATGGCCCAGAGGATGAAATCAAATACCGGTGTTGTGAACATGCCCGAGTGGGGTGGGAAGTGATGAAACTCTTTGTGAAATTAACCAGGGTGGATGAAGTCCTGATGGCTTTACATGTGGTGGCAAGGATAGAGGTTGGTAGGGAATTGAGAGATAGGGCTGAAGAAGGAAGGGCCATACAGCTATTAGCATTTCAATAAAAAGGAGATTGTTGACATTTCAATAAGGATATTGACAAGGTTGTTGGAGATTATTGATATAACTGAAGAAGGATGATTACTGTCTTAATAATATTATTTTGTCATTGATGTCAAGAAATTGATTTTCTGATTCAGTATGATGTTGCCATATCTTAAAGAAGTATGTTTTGATGAGTATTAAGATGTCGGTAAGTGACACAGAAAGAATGTGAGAATGAAGGGGAATAATAAGTTATTCAATGGGCAACTATTACCGAATTAGACAATGATGAGATCATGTTGTTTTGATTGATTTGATATCCTATATTTGAGTTAAGGTTTTAACCTGTTCTATGTTACTGAGCAAAGAACCTTGTCAATAAACCCTAAGGTTATCGATACCAGTTAAAGAAGGCTTAATGTCTATCGAGTGAAGTTTAGTATTAACCGAGTTACAGCCGAGCAATAACAGATCGCATTGGATGAATAAAAGCATTACTAAATGAAGGATGCCAATGAGCTGGAGATGAATAGATGATTGGTATGTCATGCAAGAAGTTTGTTGACGATCTACAGCAATGGAAAATCAAGAGGAAGATCTACAGCACAGATTGAACTGCAATAACCTAGCACAAGTACCAAAGAAGGAATACAAGTTCCAAGGCGAGATAAAACATTTTTTAGATCGAAGGATACAATGAACCTAGTCAAGTTTGATGATCTAATGGCTAAGATTAATCATGGGAAATATGATTAAGGAGATTAAGCGGTTAGGAATTGTTATAAATAAAGAATTGTTGATGAACAATGTATGCGGGCAAATGTATGCACAGTGATGCTACATAGGTGATTACCGAGCACAGAAGCTTGAAGATCTGATTGAAGAACAGATTGAGAAGCCAAGCAAAGAGGATAGATAAGTCTTATGACAAGATTATTTTGAGCACATAGAATCTGCTTTAGCATTTCAGATGTGAAGTTGCAGATATATTTTTCTACTGTTATTTTATTTTGTAAGTGACAAAAAATCTCTTAATCGAGTGGACCTAACAGTCTTATTTGTAAATCCTCTAGCAAGGTAACATTCTAGTTGAGTGTTTGAAATCCTTTGACAAGGTCACTTCTAACAAAGTGCAAGATTCTAACAGATCTGAGGGAAATCCCTTAACCGGGTCATATCTAGCAATGTGTTTGTAATCTTTAACAGGATTGGCTTTTAACCGAGCATACTCTAGAAGGGTATATTTTTAAGTGGGTCTGAAATCCCACAGTGGTTTTTCCCTATTTGGGTTTCCACGTTAAATTTGGTGTTATATGTGTTGTGATGATTTTAAAGTTATATGTTTATGAGTTTGCATGTTTTACAGTTTTGGTTATATATTGAAGTAAAGGCTACCGAGGTTGAATCTATTGAATATATTGAAGATTAAGTTTGTATGATTCACCCCACCCCCACCCCCTCTCATCTTATTAACAACAGCTACTAGTAAGCTTGGAGGTCAACCCCAACTTTGGGTGCCTAAACTGCATTCCAAAAATGAAAGCTCAAGCTGCAAAAGGGAAAGCATTGACTTCTAAGGAGGGAAGGGACTGGGAGGAGGCGACCTAGGGGGATAGTGAGTGAGCGGCCTTTCGTATCAGCCAGTGTTTTTTAATTTGCTTCCAAATGATTTATTACTGCTGGAACATTTGTTAGGGATATCCAGCAATGAACTAGTTTTTTTGTTTGCTCTTTATAAGCTGTAGGTAGTATGGTTTTCTCTTTGTCTGTGTTTATGCATGAATGGCTACAAATTTTGTATCTTGAAACTTTTGAATTAATAGAATGAAAAAACCTTTACCGATAAACTTTTGTTTCTTGAAACTTTTGAAATTTTGTATTTTGAATGACTATATATTTATAAAATTATAATTAATAATTAATGGAACGAACTGAATTTTTTTTAATAGCATTACATAAAAAAGATCACAATATTAAATTTAATTCCATTGTTTAACAAATAATTGAAATAACGTAGCTCATATACAAAAAGCATTTGAAAAAAATTAATTAATAAAAATTAAATAGAAATATAGAAACCATTTTTATATCCATAAGACTCTAAGAGGCAAATTGAAACAAACTGGAATTTGAAAAATTATCATTAATATTTATGCTTTGGAAATTTATAATTTTTCCGTCTCAAGTCTTAGACCCTCAAAAACTTAAAAGCCAAACTGAGTGAACCACTGAGCATGTTAGGTTTCGAGGACATAGGAAAAAAAAACTACTAGGGGACCAAGGGGCGGGGCTAGGGCACAGGTAGTGGATGGTTTATAATTTTTCCCTAAAAATATGGCCCTCCTTCCATGTAGAATTCTTCAGACAGCATAAGCTGAGAGAATTCTTCAAGCCACATGTAGTTTGGAAAGTCGTCAAGGAGCAACCATTTCTGGAGGAAGTCCCTACCAATTTGTGCCCATTTCTTGTGATGTGTCAACTGCTCCACATTCAAGTTTAGGAGAAACGGTTGCCTAGCCACTGGCACTATTTGGTCAGGGAGGAGAAGCTTGGATAATTCACTTGCCCAAGGGATCCCCACCCCTACTTCTGCAAGGATGACAACAGTAATGTCATCTCCAAGGAAGTCTTCCTTAAAAACCTTCCTCAACAGCATCAAGATATCCACCTTATCTCCAACTAGGTCCAGAAGAGACACTAAGAAATGGGATGTAATGTCTATGTTAACACGGTACCTATTTTTCATTTCCCAGAAACTCTTTGCCCCAACACCATCCGCAAATCCTCATTGGTGAACGACCCAACCTCCTTGCAGATTGATTGGAGGGTTGGGTCTCGAATGGAGCCTAGAAAGGCCATCTGGTCCTCTACAGAAGTGCTTCTCAAGTGGATGGGAGTGTCCATCTTGAGAAAACAGATTGACCTAAACTAGAGGAAGAATTTAAATATAGCTCTGACGATTTATCTACCAAATGGAAAAGGCTAATTGAAGATGAAAGAAGCAAAGATCGTATATAAATAGTTGAAGCTCTCGATTGTAATAATTACTTCTTTAACTGTATTAATTGCTTTAAATTTTTTTAAATCTTTCTTATCTCTGCAAATTTTTCCCATAAATGCACTTTTGTGTGAAAATGGAAATAGCTATAAACCAGTACCAAGTTGGCAAGTATCACATTGGAAGTCATGGGGATAGAGTGGATTGTAATTACTGAAAAGATATTTATTAAATGAATGAAATTATCGATTGTGATTCGTGACATTTGATACGTGTCTATTAAATCCAATTTCATTACGGGCACTTTCTAGTGAGCTATGTTCTCTTCAAAAAAATGGGCTGAAATAAAACTTCATCCATTGATCTACGATCATCGAATGGGTTAAAATCATTGATAGATTTTAGGTATGTGTCACCCTTCACGTGTCAAAGAGGTCATGGTTATTGATACATCGTGCAGAGTCCGGACTCAATGTATTAATTGCAATTTATGTGATTTACTGATCTGATGTGATGTGCCTTGTCTATTAATGGCAATGAATTCATGAAATTGCTAATAAATTATATATTTTTCCATAAATAACAAAATATTCACCAAAACAAATTCAATAATTTTCAAGTGGTGGATAAAAACCGTCAATACATTTAAATAATTTTCAAGCAGTGGATAAAAATTGCCAATACATTTAAATAATTTTTCCTTTGGAGTAAAAATTTTCACTCATACAATTATATATTTGTTCCTTTTAACAAAAAATATTCGCCTCCCACAATAAATATTTTTCCCATAGAACAAGGTATTATTTGCCAGAAATTTATGGAATTTTCGTATCTTAGAAAACAATCGCCAATACGAAATAATTTTTTTCCCTATTTAAAAAAAAAAATCGCCATCAATTATGAAAATTCCCCCCCGAAAATAATGTCCGATTCACTAGGATTTTACACAGTTGCCCAGGGGGTGGTTTCTTAAAGATATCCCTACCTGCAACTCTTGGTGAGTGATCTTAGTGTTCCGAGCTAAGAAGCTAAGTTTCATTTTTGTGAGACTTGAGAGCAAGTTTGAGTGAAAAAAGAATTGACATGGTAGGAAGATCTCAGGGTTGATATGAAGCTTAGAGCAGGAAAGACATCAAAGAAACAGTACCTAAACAAGTGACAAAACCTTCAACAATTACCTTTGAGAGAACTTACAAGCCAAATTGATTGCAAACACACAAATTGAGCCAATTCCTGAGTATCTCTCTATCAATACCCCTTTGTTTACCTACCATAGATTTGTAGTAATACATAAGTTTAAGTTTTCAAAAGAGGTAGAATGGGACAAATTATAAAGAGTCAAATTTGAAATAACAATTTATTTACGATCACATAGAAATGTAACACATTAACAAAGTTAAAACAGAAGATTTAAAAGATGGAACTTTAATGTTTTCATGTTCCATTTTTAGTAATAACATAGGATGGTCAAAACAAGTTGAAAGAGATTAATTTTGTACAATAGCATTATACCTTCTCTTTTTGTGGTAAAATGCATGGCAACTTGCTTGCATTTGTAGCAATCCATATTGAGGCTCATAATAGTCCTTTGAAATGTTAGCCCATACAACAGCCCATTAGATTAATAGTTTCTCCTTTATAATGCTTGAAAGAAACAAAAGAGTACAATAGACAAATACCTTGCATAAGCCATCCTAGCCAGTCTTTCACAAAACTCATCTACCTCTAATTCACTTCAAATGTAAAAAAAATGCAAATTTAAGACCTATTTATCAAGGGCAGTGGCCATCCAACATTCTGCTTATTTGTGGCTAAAATACCTTTGATCCCAGAAACTAAGCCAAGTCTCCTGGACATTATTAAAAGTCTTTATTTTTTAAATTTTATTTCTATTTTGTGGGCTAGTAGAACTAGTGTGCAGCCTCAATTATGTCCACTTCGTCAATTCAGAGCTTTGCTTTGAATTAAAACTATGACTGTCACAAGGTTATCCTGCATAATGGGTTTCGCATGTTTAACTCTTGACTACATTAAATTTTAGTTATGCATAAAAATGCTAATTTCTTTAGAGAAATGGAAAGGAATTAGTATAGTAATCCCTTTGACTATATTTAGAATGATTTTTATATGGGAATGTCCTCAGTCTTTATTTTGCTATTTAGAATAATATTTTGTTGGGATTATAATCCAAACTACAGTTATCCATTGTTCGTATTTTATTTTATTGAATTGAACTGTTCTTTAACCAAATAAGAGAAGTCATCAAATATCATGATTCATACAAAATAATTAGATTTTTTGAATTGATTAAATCATCAAATAATATTATCTAAATAAATCAGCAAATTATTCAAAGAGGGATATGTTTAGGAGGTAAACTGTTAGTTCCAAGTTACTACAAAAGGTGTCATGTTCACAAAATCTCCCCTAACAATAGATTTCTCATGGTTTCAACCCCATAATTATTTGTTTCCAAAAATCCCATGAACAAACTCTAGATATATTGCATTTCTACAATAGATGATTCAATTAAGTCATTGGGATGATACATCACCCCCAATTTTAAGCTATCTTTTCCATCTCCATGCTTCATCTACTTGACATGATCACATGTTAAAAAAATTCTATGAAAAGAAAACTAAAAGAATATGTATATAAAATGATAACCATAGTTTAATGATAGACACATAGGATAATATCTAACATGGTAAGATCTTACCTTAAAAAAAGTTAGTTCTTCTATCAAAAAAATTTAAAAGATAAAAAACATTTCTATAATATTTCGGCCAAAATAATGTGTTTCTTTATTCTTCCAATAAAAAACAAAAATCACTAAATATTAGAAATTATGCAAAGTAATTAGATTATTTGAATCAATAAAATCATCAAATAATGTAATCAAATAATATTTTAAATAGTTAACAACATAAATTTAAAACACTAAATTGTATTCAAACCTTAAACCAAACCCTTACCTTGATAGAACTATAACCCTAATTGAACACTAGTTAGTGTTAGGACTAATATTAGGGTTGGGGTTGAAATACACATGTCAAAGTTCAATTAGGGCTATGGTTCAATTAAGGTTATGATTAAATACAAGATTAATATAATTTTGGAACACTATTAAACTTTTATATTATATAAGTTTTTCCAATTTTCTTGATTTTAAACTTTATAATTCATCATTTAGTATTAAATTGGTACATAATTTTACTAATAAATTATAATTTTATTTTCAATTGAACCTCAATAAGTCAAAACAACCAATTCATAAATGAATTGTTGATTAAAAATATAAGCTACTAGCAAAATATTCATATTAATTTAATAATATATTCATAATAAAATATCACATATAATTGAAAATTTATCTCAAATAGTTTACATGATAAAAGCATAGATGCATAAATGATATGTACCTTTCCAATAACTAATAATTAATTGAGACAACTAGGATTATCTCCCCCAGGGCCTCCAAAAAACATGTAGTGACCCCATTCAGAATTGGTATTGTCAATGCCAAGAGTTAGATTATAGCAAAGTGGTTTCCCAACTATAATGCTTTCTTGAGGATACACAAGAGCATTATTAGAGTTGTGCATTTGGATGTCCCTAATATAAGCTGCCTTTGAGAAGCCCTCTTGAGAAAAATGACCACTGCCCATATGTGTTTTTGAGAATGGGGTTCCTATATCATTAGTAGAATGCAAAACTTCCCCTCCATATTGCACTACATTGGTTGATTCAGCCAATGAACTAAATAAGGATCCAGGCCAATAACCCACAACATTATCTTCTATATATAAAGACCATATTGCTTCACCTTGCAAAATTTCCTGCATATTAAATGCATTGTTGTTAGTTTATTGAAAACAATAGTCAATTGTGATAGGAGGAAAAATAAGTCCTATCATGCCACTTAGATCCCTTTAACATACAAGATCTAAATTATCCCTCTAATAACATTCAAAATTATCATTTAAATAAATTAGTATTTTCTATCACTATAATCTATAAAATTACAATTTTAGATTTAATATATTTTTTTTTATAAAAACTAAATTTATCTAGTAATAAATGTATATATTTTATAATATAAATTATAAATTACAAATAACTATGTTATATACATAAATTTTATTTTTATTATATAAGCAAGGAAAAGGTTTTGAAGCCATAAGCTCAATATACAAAGTGCTTACGATAGTAAAATTAAGAAATAGTAAGTAGGCAAATTGAAAATAGCACCAATAAGTAAAAATAGCTTAACATATATATTTATAAGTTTCTTATAATAAAGAATATATGTTTAAATCTATGAAAATATTTTTTTTATACAGATTATCTTCACTATTGATAATAATAATTTTGTAAGGAAAATTTAATATTAGATTTTAAATATAAAAAAATACTATATGTACTTTTGGAAAGTATTGTTCATCACTACTTACATATTGTTTTTCTTTATTTCTCACATAAATTTTAAGAAAATTCTAAATAAAAACATGGTATTAGGGTTAGACTAATACTCCACCATAAAATCCATATGTAGGAGATGAGGATAAGTGCTCTCTATTGACAATCAATAATGAAATATATTTTAATACTATTAAAACTATCACTTACTCTTTTTATGCTTATCAATTTGTCAATTTGATCTTTTCCATCCTCAGATACTTGATCTATGGGTTGGCCTAGATAGTTTTGTGCACCATTGGACAACACAAATCCTGGACACTCCGCATTCCTACAGCCTGTGGACTTGTAATCATCATTCTACATCAAGACGACAACATATGTTTATGAACAAACTTTATATATCTTAAACTTGGATACAAAGACAAATATCATTATAGTCAAATTGCACTGTTACCGTCCAATATACAAACAATCTTGGTCGAGAATCACCATAATGAGCTGGGTAGACCTGAAATTACATTATAACATCATATATCTCAATATAAGATTTTTGTGTTGTGATTTTTTTTGCTTTTAGCAATTTAGATTATATTTAAATTTAGAATAGAGTAGAATTTTATAAATGACCTACGCATACATTATATAATACTTACTTCCCAACCAGCCTCAATTGTTTGTCTTGTTGGAAGTCGTTGATCTTGGACAAGCCAAATTTGGCCAAGGCTGAAATCATTAGGTGCCACGTATGGTTCCCATATATTAAACCTTCCTTGTGCGCTATAGATTCCATCAGAAGAATATTGTAGAACAGCATACTTCAAAATAACAAGAAACGTCATGGCTTTAAAAGTAAATTGCATTTTAGTGAGAAATTTATATTTAACAACTTTTTGGTAAGTAGGAAGTATTTTTTTATATACAATTGCATAATTTTTTAATAAATTTGTTGATTCATATTTCATAAGTAGTAGTTCACATAAACTCATCTTTTATGTTAATGAATGGTTCGTATAGCACGCATTGCGTCTAGGTGATGTTTCATATGATTGAAACAATGAGATTCTCGAGAGGTCACCCATCCTAGTACCACTTCAACTTAAGTAGGCTTGGCCTAGATAAAATGAGTGCTAAGTATACCATTTAGTCTCAAGAGAAATGGGTTTGCATGAACTATTGTTTATGAAATCTGCGTAAATGAGGTTGATTCCAAAACTATGCAATCTAATGCTAAAAGTCATGTCATAATTTGACACACTCTAAACAATACCTCCAAAGTAGACCATTGATTCTCATGAAAAATAGATTCATGTGAATTACTATATATGAAATATGAATCAATAAATTTGACTAAAATATGAAACAATTTAATCTTTGTAGTAATATAATAATTTGATACACTGAAAACATATATTCAAAATGTACCATTATATACACAACTAAATCCTAATATCAATAACAATAAAAACTATTTCGAAAAACTTAAAGTCTATATTTTATATTTTTTATGTTTTTTTACCAGGATCATCTTGTTTGGCTTGACCTGACATTCACTACTTCCTCTTAAAAAAGGAAAAAATAAAAATAAAAATTCTCATTGAACGTACGTCATGAACCTGATTCGAAGATTCTACCATTTTTCTCCTCAAAAACATATTTACAGATCCTGCCCTTTTTACGTGTTCGTGCTTTATCTCCCTGACAGAGACTGTTCCTTCAGGACACCTTTTTTCAAATCCACTGCCTGAGATATTTGGGGGGGATTCCCCTGCTTGAGTATCCCTCCAGCCTATATTTGAATTCTTCTACAGTTGCAGAGTCTAAATTAATAATATACCGACAATTGAATGATAATATATAGAGCCGATGGAAACTTGTGTTATAAAAAAAAACACTAATAAATTATTATATTCGACTACCCATAAAAAGCAATGATCTTCAAAAGAAAATTTCAAAGGTAGATTATAAAACTGAACCATCTTATTCGGGACTGGAACCTTTATCCCCGGTCTATATGATGAAATTAAAAAATGAAATCGTAAGTATTAAATGAGGTAGAATTTCTAATTTATAGAGTCTAATTTATCACCTATATTTTCAATCCTATACATTAATATTTTATCTGAACAGAGTTTAAATGATCGAACAGTTTATCTTGAAAGACACTAGAAAGCGTTATCCTCACCACAATCTGAAAGTGACTTCTTTCTAAAAAGACTATAAAATCTTACCTTATCATACCCGTATTGTTGCTTTTCAGGCCGAAGGGAAATTTGATCAGTAAATTTGACACAGAGTATGCTGTCTCCATTGGCATGCTGCATAAGAAAATAAATAAGTTTATGCCTAGTTATAACTGGAAAAAAATAATTGAAATAAAAAAGAGATTGGCTTACTTTGTACTTGTGAACAGCCGGTGGATTAACATAATTGATATAGTTATGGATGCTCATTTGGCCCAGTTCAGCTGGGGATACTAAGATCACAAATGGCATACAGAGCACATAAGTTAAAACCAGATGGAGCATACGAAAAGTCATTTGTGAAACCGAATACTAGTCTGTAAGCTATCACCAATGCCAATAAAATAGATCTAGAGATGTATATTTATAACCAAGTCTATCTTGTTTAAGAAGACTTACAAACATCATCAGATTGAATAATCAATAACAATTTTGTTAATGAATTAATTTACAACATAAAGCATACAAAATTAATAATAGCAAATAGTTGTAACTCAAAAGATAGTTAGTAGTAATCAGGAGCATTAGGTCTTGTGGTTCTCCGCAATTACCGTGCCGCATTAGGAAGTCTAGGTCAATGGCCCTACGCGTAATTTTTTTTCTCCCTTCCAAACAAATAGTTGAAGTGCCGTGCACGACAAAGGAATGCCTTTGCCAATGTGAAAAGAGTTTGAATAAGTCGACTGTCTTTAAAATTGAAATGACTTGATGACGCCCTTTTCCATCTCCGTAGAAACACAGCTTTCAATTCGACCGGCTGTTGGGTCCTGTGATTTTCATTTTACATAACACTACAATTGTCCATTCCATCGTCATTTCATATTAGGGAACTCCTTAAATAATAGTCTCAATGCTTGACTCACATTATGTCACACCTAGTTTGGTTTCACGGAGTACCTTAATTTTATTTATTTGTTGTTGGTAGTTAAAATTTGTGTTTCTAATGTGTTTTTAGTCTTTTGGTGAAGTTGAATGGTTTTGAATGATTCTATCACAGATCAACACGTGTTGAGTGCAAGACCTTGACATCATAACAGATGAGGCGATGACTGTGACATGGACAACTTTGGTGCAATGAGTATCTCTCAATCCTTAGCTCTTAACTGAAAAGGTTTAAGATTATGGCTTGTGCCGCTGTATCAAGTAGCTAAATAAAATTGGGCTAGATATAAACCTTCCATCAAAAGATTATGGCTTGTGCCGCTGTATCAAGTAGCTTGTACATCTTGATTTTTAAAAGGTCATCCATTATCTATGATAATGGAACTAAGGATGTCATACCGACAAATGAGGTAATTCAAGATGAAGGAAGATATATGTTTGTCAGTAACTGTAGTCATTAGAACTGCCTCAATCCACTTGGTGAAGTACTTAGTGGATGTGATGATGAACTCATGTCCATTCAATGAGGAAGGATGAATCTTTCCCACTAGGTCAAGTCTCCATTGGTAGAAAGGCCACGATGTAATGAATGGTTGCAACTCTTGTTCCGTTGCATGTATGAGGTTACCATGAATTTGGCACTTAGGGTATTTCCTAGCAAACTGATAGGAATCTTTCTCCATTGTTGGCCAATAATATCCCATCCTTAGAATTTTCTTGGCAAGAGTAGGACCACTTGAATGTGTGCCACAAATACGTTTGTGAAGCTCATGTAAGGCAAAGTCAGATTCATTATGATCGAGGCATTGAAGAAGAGTACCATCAAGACCTTAGCGATAAAGTGTATTAGCGGTTAAGGTATAGTGGGTTGTTTGTCATATAAAGCTTCATTTTTTGTTACGAGATAGGTCTAGTGGGAGGGTATTATCTTTGAGGTAGGCATACATCTTCCCGTATAGGGAGGAATCAAAACCGTTTAGGGCACAAATGACTTGGGATTCTAAATTGTCATAAGCCGGGGAAAACAATTGCTCCACCAGGAGTTCATAATTATTTTGTCTATCTGGACATTGAGTCAGCAACTCTATTGTCTATCCTTGGAATCTTCTCAAGTCTATCTTGTTTAAGAAGACTTACAAACATCATCAGATTGAATAGTCAATAGCAATTTTGCTAATGAATCAATCTACAACATAAAGCATACAAAATTAATAATAGCAAATAGTTGTAACTCAAAAGATAGTTAGTAGTAATCAGAAGCATTAGGTCTTGTGGTTCTCTGCAATTACCGTGCCGCATTAGGAAGTCTAGGTCAATGGCCCTACGCGTAATTTTTTTTCTCCCTTCCAAACAAATAGTTGAAGTGCCGTGCACGACAAAGGAATGCCTTTGCCAATGTGAAAAGAGTTTGAATAAGTCGACTGTCTTTAAAATTGAAATGCCTTGATGACGCCCTTTTCCATCTCCGTAGAAACACAGCTTTCAATTCGACCGGCTGTTGGGTCCTGTGATTTTCATTTTACATAACACTACAATTGTCCATTCCATCGTCATTTCATATTAGGGAACTCCTTAAATAATAGTCTCAATGCTTGACTCACATTATGTCACACCTAGTTTGGTTTCACGGAGTATCTTAATTTTATTTATTTGTTGTTGGTAGTTAAAATTTGTGTTTCTAATGTGTTTTTAGTCTTTTGGTGAAGTTGAATGGTTTTGAATGATTCTATCACAGATCAACACGTATTGAGTGCAAGACCTTGACATCATAACAGATGAGGCGATGACTGTGCCATGGACAACTTTGGTGCAATGAGTATCTCTCAATCCTTAGCTCTTAACTGAAAAGGTTTAAGATTATGGCTTGTGCCGCTGTATCAAGTAGCTAAATAAAATTGGGCTAGATATAAACCTTCCATCAAAAGAAAAATTATATCTTCAAGTAATCAAGGATGTGAACAATTTAGATATTTCATTTCAACATTGTTATGATTCATTAAATGTTGTCTTATCAATATATTTCTTGTTTAGGTGTTTATAATCTACCTCTAAAAAATTTCATCCAATAGTTGCATGTTAGAAATCAATAGGTGTGCATCAACTCATGTTTAATTGGTGTTTCAATAAGACATTACATGATTAATTCGATTATAATTAATGAGTGTTTAACCATTGTGTTCTCCTTCAACACTAATAGTACTATATTATTCAAGGTATTAGAAGTTAAATATACAAGTACTATCACTAGTTCTAGTACCCTCTGCCCCATCTATAAAACAATTTTTCGTTTGTGTTTCTTAATTAAGATCAAATGATTGGTGGAATTCATTTAAGTGAATGCTAAAAAAAATTCAATAAATTGTATGGAATATGGTAGTTGCCACCACTAGCAAGGAAACCCATGTTGATAATATTGAAGTCATTAAAAACGTAAGACTCATATTGCCAACGGGAGAAGAGTTTTAAAAATTTGACTCAATGTCTAGCCTCCCTTCTTAGTGACTTCCTGTGTTGATTTCAATTCGAGAAATGGGCTAAGCTTGTTTACCTATTGTGCTCTGTTCTCACTGCTAAACGATTATCGTTTCAATGTTTTCTGTCTTCGCAGAAAATACATATATTTTCCGCTTATCACGTGTAGACTTGCTTTGTCCACACAACATGAAACTTTTAATGCGACGGGGTGTTGGTTCTCGTGACTTTCATCTTACAAGCTGTTTAAAAAAGAAACAAGAGAGAGATCGGTGGAAAGAAAGTTCTAGAATGAATAATGTGATTAAATGAAATAATGAAAAAATAAAATAAATTTTTGGATAAATATATCTGTGAGTATTTTTTACATAAGTATTTCTAAATATAAGTATGTGAGTAATAGTCCTAACTCACATTATGTCATACACCTAGTTTCTTCATTTATGTACTTGGATTTATTTATGTAGTGTTGGTATTAAAAATTTATATCTTTAATGAGCTTTTAGTTTGTTGGTCAAGTTGAATGGTTCTCAATGAGAGCATCAAATATCAATTCTTGCCGAGTGCAAGGCCCTCACACCATAACAAATGAAATTGTGATTGTGTCAAGGATGAATTTGGTGATATGATTACCTCTCAATCATTGTCTCTTAATTGAAGATCTCAACGTATGGCTTATGCTTTTGTGTCATGTAGCTAAATGAATCTAGGCTTGATATAAAACCCTCCATCAAAAAAAATATATATCTTCAAATAATTAAAGATGTGAATTATTCAAATATTTTGTTTCATCATTGCTAGCAATCACTAAACCTACCTTATCAACTTGTTTTCTGTTCAAATATTATAATAGACCTCTAAGAAAATTGACCAATAGTAGTAAAATAGGAATCAATAGTTGTGCATTAAGTCACATTTAATTGATGTGTCAATGAGACATCACATAAATTGTTGTTAAATTAATGCAATGGACTCATTTTATTCAATTATAACTAATTGTTGTTCAACTATTATGTTCTCCTTCAACATTAATAGTACTATACCATTTAAAATATTATGACCTAAATATACAAATGCTATCATGACTATTGGTATTGACTCAATAGTTGAGCCATATGCAGCATCTATGGAAGATTTTTTTATTTGTTTTTCTTAATTATGTTTTTTCCATATAAACTATATGCAATTAAGAATTTTTCCATTCATAATTTATGATAGTTTCAAAAGATGACTAGGTTTATAGTGGGTAGAACTTGTGTAGTGACTAAACAACATATAGATGATGAAGCCTTATTGTCATTTTTATGGCTAGCATAACAAATGTTGCACTTGTTCTCTATCCTAATGTTAATCATTTACAAGATTTCTCTATATGGAATCTTTAATTTGTAGAGCTTCAAATACCTTAGCCTTATGTTATAATTCTTCAAAATAATAAAACCTAGCTGCAACAATTTGTTATGTGTAGCATAAAACATGGATGGAGGATTTGTGTTAAATGTGTAGGGCACAACTAGAATGCGATTTCTTACACCACTTATTAGCACTAAATATTGTATAATCTAAAATAGAATTTTATATCAAGGTGTGCCTCCACTCTCCTATTAGATTATGTTAATTTCCAATCTAAGATGCCTTATACTAGGGTTTAATATATCTATTGTGTAACTATCACACACACTAATGCGGTACCCTTAATTATAAAAATATTTCTAGCATTGTTTGTTATGTTTCCTTATGTCTTGAATATAGATTACTAATTCTTTTGCAGTGGACCTACATACATTATGATTTTTTTTAAAATATAATACACATTATAATAATTGGAAACTTAAAATACTAAGGTCTACATAATTACAATGTATGGAACTTCTAATTAAATTTATTTTATCTTCCAAAACATGGAGAAATTTTACTATTTCTTAGAATTTTAATAGATACAAAGAAGATTCTTTTGAGGATTTGATAAAGTCTAAGGGTTTTGCTCTATCGAAGAGGGTTTGACCCAACCCATTGAATCAAATATTTATAGATGGAACCCCTCCACACTTTCATCATTAGTTTTATTAAAAAACGTGTTATTAGAAAAAAAAAATTAGGATGTCCTACGAGTGGGACACATTGTTGTGAGATCAACAACCAATAATCTTCAACATCAAGTAGTAAATAAAAAATAAAACTAGATTGGGTTAATAAAATTCCACAAGATTAAGAATTATGTCAAACATAATTTTCAAAATGAATAAAAAATACACTTCAACTTGGATACGTACTCCAAATATGGTATTTTTCACCCCTAACAAGGAGAAGCCATGTTGGTAATGTTGGATATGGTTTGTCATTGATACTAATAGGATATGTTGTTGTCATTGATGTCAACATATTCCTTTGATTTATTTCAGTGTGATTGAGAAGATTTTCTGATCCGGTTTTGTAGTTTGGTTTTGTTGATCACAGTTTTGCAAAGGTTGATATTTCATCTGGTATATTCCGATGTGATCAAATCTTGTGTTGAGAATTTGGGATATTATTTTGGATGGTCTTGTGTATCTTCATTTCAGTTGGTGTGTGATTTGGTGCTCCACAAGTTATCTTTCTTCGTGACAGTTGTTGATTGGTTGTGTTCTTGAGCTTCTAGATGTTGACAAATGAAGATTTGAAAAGTGGTGTTGGTACATCTGTTCAAGATGATTCTAATGTGCTTGTTGGTGGTTTCCTAGTCACTTCCTCTTTGTTTTGGCATTGTTTGAGTTCTTGGTGGTTTTCATCAACTGGTATTGATTTTCGTGTTATGTTATTTTTGGTGGTGTAGCATGTTGTGATTGATCTTGGTATGATTTTTGGTGGAGTTGATCATTTGGGAATTTAAATTAGGACCATGCTATGCTATGTAAATCATTATATTGGTCTGGTGGTCAATCCTTTTATTGTGTGATATAATTTTGTAATTGAGGGTTGAGGGTTTAGCCGACCTTATTATCAAGGTTGATGAATTGTATATATAGGTGAGTTATTCATGTAGTTTGGGTGTTGGTATTGTGTCTGCATTATCAAAGAGTGGTGTATGTGCAAACAAGTGATTATCATTTGGTGTTGAGTTTGAGGTGAAATTAATGTTGCAGAGCAGATAATTGTTCTTAACTGGAACTATAACCAGGCATTTGGAGATGATATTCTTTCAGTTCACTTCTTCCAGATTGTAGTCTGAAGCTTGTTGTAAGTTAGTGAGACTTCCCTAAGGGTTGAAGCCTTAAAGGAAAATATCTTTTGAGCAATGAGCTCTAGGGAATGTGCCTGAATGCTTGTGCATTCCCCATTGTAATATTTTCACATACTACTACAGACTATCTTCTTACTATGGGTAGGTTCCCATCATGGTTATTCCCTTAACCGGGTTTTCCATGTCAAAAATCTTGATGTTGTGTGTTGTGTTGTCAATCATGTTTATCTATTTATTGCTATAATTTCGTAGATCTATTATTGTGCTTAAAGTTTATATTCTGGTGAAGACTATTTCACCCCCCCCTCTCAGTCTTCCTTCTTGGCTACTACTAACAATTGGTATTGTAGCTAGATCCTCCGGTAGAAGCTTAATCACTTGAGGAGATACGAGATGGCAGCTCAAGGTATTCTTTTCAAGAAAGACAATCTGAGGTTTGATGGAAGCAACTATACTATATGGTAGAACAGGATGGAGGTGCACTTAAAATGTCTTGGAGAAGATTACTAGAGGATTACAAACAATGTCTATGTAGTTCCTCAGAATGGACCATCTACTTCGAATGAGGTTAAGGAAGCAGGATATAACATCAAAGAGAAGGAAGCATTTCTTAGTGCCCTGACTGATTCAGAGATGACAAATGTTATGGGACTTCATAAAGCACATGAGATCTAGAAGAAGCTTGAGATCTTATATGAATGAGACAAATAGGTGAAAGTTGCTAAGTTGCAGAGTTTGAAAGGAAAATATAAGACATTGAAGATGGGAGATGATGAGAAAATACATTCTTTTATGGCTAAGGTGAATGATCTTGTCCTAGGTATCAGATGTGTCAGTGGAAGCATTGAGGAAGATGAAAGTGTTGCCAAGGTGCTGAGATCTTTGCCTCCTCCTTATAAACATAAGGTTGCTACTATTGATGAAAGCTGAAGTGTGACTACAGTGACAAGAGATGTGTTGGTTGGAAATCTTGTTGCATTTGAGCTAAGTGAGTTTGGAGAATCACATGGAAAGTCTGAGATAGCATTCAGAGCATCTACAACTATTTTCGGTAAATAGAAGTATGATCCTAATGAGTGCAGAATATCCAGATATGAGAGAGAGAGAGAGAGAGAGAGAGATTGAGGACCAAGAGAGAGATTGATGAGCTTGAAGCACTGATTACCTAGAGATTGCATTCAGAGCATCTACAACTGTTTTCGATAAACAAAAGTATGATCCTAATGAGTGCAGAATGTCCAGATATGAGAGAGATAGAAAGAGAGAGAGAGAAAAGAGATTGAGGAGCAAGAGAGATATTGATGAGCTTGAAGCACTGATTACCCAGAGATTTCCTAAAGGTACCGATAAGTATGATGGAAAGTTGCCCTTGAACTTTTTCTCTTGTAATAAGATAGGACATTTTTCTTCTAGCTACCCAGAGAGAATGGCTAAGTATGACAAGCATGATAAGTTTGACAAGCATGATAGGAATGATAGATATGAGAAGTATGAGAAGTATGATAAGCCTTATAAGTCTAACCGAAATTTTAGGAACCAGAAGAACTGTAATTATGTTGCAGATGAAGGTGTTACAGATGATGAATTTGAAGGGGATGAAGTTGTGTTTATTGCCATTAAAGAAGATAGACCTATACATATTGGTTCCACTAGCTATTCTATTGAGCAAAAAGATTTGGCAACTAAGTTAGAAGAAAAGGATGAATGGGTGATTCACATTGGTTGCTCACATCATATGACTAGTGATAAAAGAAAATTTGTAAGCATGGAAAGGTATGATGGTGTAATAGTTATATTTTTAGATGACATGGCCTGTGTAATCCGAGGGAGAGGTTCTATTTCTCTTGATGGTAAGCATAACAATAATAATGTCTTCTATATTGAAGGTTTGAAGCATAATCTTTTGAGTGTTGGACATATGGTTGATAAGGGTTATGATCTACAATTCAAGTATGGTAAATACAAGATCTTGAATGCCTCTGATATAGAGATTGTATTTGGGACTAAGATTGAAGGTAACATTTTTAATTTGAATGCTAGTGAGAAAAGTTGTTTGATCGCTAAGATAGATGAGAGTTGGTTGTGGGATAGGAGAATGTGTCATGTAAAAGTTGATTCAATGATTAAGATGTGTTCTACACATGCTATTAGAGATCCGCCTAAGATTGTTAAGTCTGATCATCCGGTATGTAAGGAATGTCAGTTGGGTAAGCAAACAAGAATTTCTTTCAAGAGCAAATAGTATACATCTAATGGACTACTAGACCTTGTGCATATTGACCTATTTGGTCCTACAAATGTTAGAAGTGTTCAGGGTGATAGATATTTAATGTTGATGATTGATGATTATTCCAATATGACGTGGTTTGTCTTTTTTAAGGAGAAATTAGAAGCATTGGATGAATTCAAGATATTCAAAGCTAAGGTGGAAACTGAGTCTGGATTGAAGGTGAAATGTCTGAGGTCTGATAGAGGTGGAGAATTATTATTTGATGAGTTCAATTCATTCTATGAGATGGATGGAATTAGAAGACAATTATTTTCTCCTAGAACCCCACAACAAAATGGAGTTGTTAAGAAGAAGAACATAACTGTTTTGGATGCTGCAAAGACTATGTTAATTGAAGGAAATATTTTGAAGATCTATAGGAGAGAATCCATTAGCACTGTTGTTTACGCATTCAATAGAGTTCACATCAAAGGTGATATCGGTAAGACCCCTTTTAAGTTATGGTTTGGTCATGTTCCTACTGTAAGATATTTTAGAGTATTTGGTAACAAATGTTATATCAAGAGAGATGAGGATATAGGAAAGTTTGATGCTGGAAGTGATGAAGGTATCTTCTTGGAATATTCAACTAAGAGAAAAGCCTACTAGTGCTATAATAAGAGACTGATAAAGATAGTTGAGAGTGCAAATGTGAAGCTGGATGAGAACCTTGGGAAGGAGATTAGAGCATGTGGTTATGATGATGGTCGACATGTTGTTTTAGCTCTTGTTCAGCCTGAAGAACCTAAGCAAAATGATCCGATAGAGACTGTTAATTTGAATGTTGTTGTTGTCAGTGAGGATGTTTAGGAACCTGAGAATTGGAACAATCAGAAGACACCGAGGTATGTAAGATTGAATCATTCTGAAAATTAGATTATTGGTGATAAGAAGAAAGGCGTGATGACTAGAAGAAGGTTAGTTGCTGAAGAAGTATGTTTGATTTCTAAAGTTGGACCTAAAGATGTTGTTGAAGCTTTTAAAGATCAAAATTGGATGAAAGCTATGGAAGAAGAACTAGATCAAATTGAAAATAATAATACTTGGGAACTTGTGCCTAGACCTAAGGATAAGAATGTTATTGGTACTAAATGGGTATTCAGAAACAAATTGAATGAAGCCAATGAAGTTATCAGAAATTAAGCTAAACTAGTCTACAAAGGATATTCACAGCAAGAAGGAATTGATTATGAGGAGAATTTTTCTCTGGTTGCTAGACTTGAAGCTGTTAGACTATTGCTTTCTTATGTTGCTTATAAAGATTTCAAGGTATATCAAATGGATGTCAAATCAGCCTTTTTGAATGGTGATCTAGAGAAAGAAGTTTACATTGAAAAGCCTGATGGATTTTCATTGTCAAATGATCGAGACATGGTATGTAAGTTGAAGAAATCTCTTTATGGACTGAAACAAGCTCCTAGAGACTGGTATGCTAGACTAGATAAATACTTGTTGAAATTGGGATTTACTAAAGGTGTTGCTGACAGTAACCTGTATTTCAATATTGAAAATGATAACATCTTGATTGTTGAATTCCTTGTTGATGATTATATCTTTGGTGGTGATGATGACTTCAGCATGAAGTTTGTCAATGATATATAGAAATAATTTGAGATGTCTATGATTGGATTAAACTGGACATGCCAATCTTTACCAGTGTCATTCACTGTCTTCTTGAGTATTTTTATAATTGTTTTGTTTGAGGGGCCTCTTCTTGGACATTCCCTTGTGGGTAATAAGGTGTTGAAAAGAAATGTTGGATATGGAATCGCTAACAAATCTCTTGTACATCTTGATTTTTGAAAGGTCATTCATTATCTATGATAATGGAACTAAGGATGTCATACCGACAAATGAGGTAATTCAAGATGAAGGAAGATATATGTTTGTCAGTAACTGTAGTCATTAGAACTGCCTCAATCCACTTGGTGAAGTACTTAGTGGATGTGATGATGAACTCGTGTCCATTCAATGAGGAAGGATGAATCTTTCCCACTAGGTCAAGTCTCCATTGGTAGAAAGGCCACGATGTAATGAATGGTTGCAACTCTTGTGCCGTTGCATGTATGAGGTTACCATGAATTTGGCACTTAGGGTATTTCCTAGCAAACTGATAGGAATTTTTCTCCATTGTTGGCCAATAATATCCCATCCTTAGAATTTTCTTGGCAAGAGTAGGACCACTTGAATGTGTGCCACAAATACGTTTGTGAAGCTCATGTAAGGCAAAGTCAAATTCATTATGATCGAGGCATTGAAGAAGAGTACCATCAAGACCTCAGCGATAAAGTGTATTAGCGGTTAAGGTATAGTGGGTTGTTTGTCATATAAAGCTTCATTTTTTGTTACGAGATAGGTCTGGTGGGAGGGTATTATCTTTGAGGTAGGCATACATCTTCCCGTATAGGGAGGAATCAAAACCGTTTAGGGCACAGATGACTTGGGATTCTAAATTGTCATAGGCTGGGGAAAACAATTGCTCCTCTAGGAGTTCATAATTATTTTGTGTATCTATAATTTGTAGGAGCAAGAAAATCGTGGACATTGAGTCAGCAACTCTGTTGTCTATCCTTGGAATCTTCTCAAATGTGATGTGTGCAAAGTATTTCTTAAAATCATCCACCATGCATTTGTAAGGCATCATCTTATCATCTTTTGTTTGATAGTCATCATTGATCTAATTGATAACTAATTGAGAGTCCCCATAGACTCTCAATTCTATGATTTTCCTCTCCACGACTGCTTTGATACCTATCACTAGAGCTTCATACTCAGCAATATTATTGGTGCATGGGAACATAAACCTATAGGATCTCAGAATTGTGTGTCCTTCTGGAGTGACGAACAAGATGTCAGCATCTGATCCATGTTGTGTATAGGATCCATCAAAGTATAAGATCCATTGCTTTAGTGTAATAGTGAGGACGTCGGTATCTGGAAATTCCACTTATAGTGGGTGTTTGTTTGGCAAGCGTGTTTCATCCAGTTGATCTGCTATTGTTTGTCCTTTGATAGCCCTTCATTCTGTGTATTGAATCTCAAACTCACTTGGGATCATGACCCCTTTTGCTAACCTCCCTATGAGAGCGGCTTTGTTGAGTAAGTATTTTAGTGGGTCAATCTTTGCCACTAGCTTAATAGTATGAGATAACATATAGTGTCGCATCTTTTGGGAAGCAAACACTACAGCTAGGCAAGCATTTTTATGAAAGTGTAATTGATTTCATAGCCATTCAGGTTCCTGCTAATGTAATAAATGGCTCTTTCCTTTCTTGTTGATTCCTCTTGTCCTAGTAATTCCCCAGTGATACTTTCATTGCTGATATGTAAAGATTAAGTAGATTTCCTCCTATTGGTGGTACTAAAATAGGTGGATTCATGAGATATTGCTTGAGCTAGTGGAATGATTCTGCACACTTGTCCTCCCATCTGAAAGGTACATTTTTATGAAGTAGATATCAGAATTATTCATGATGAGCCTACTGTTGTTTACTGTGACAATTCCAGTGTTATCAAAATGTCAAAGAATCTAGTGCAACATTCAAAGACTAAGCATGTGTCAATCAAATATCATTACTTGAGAGAGCAATTCAGTGAGGAGAAGGTGAAGCTAGAGTATGTATCTATAAAGGAACAAATAGCTCATATTTTCACTAAGCCTTTTCTCGCAGATACATTTTTCTATTTGAGAAACAAGTTAGGGGTATCCACCCCACCTACTGAGAACTCGATGCATTGAATTGCTTTGATTAGGTGGATTTCAAAGCTTTATTCTTTTATCCAGATTGATGAGTTGGTGTTGCTCCTCTGTTGGAGTAGTTTGTTGACTTGGTTCTGTGTTTTTGGAGGAGAGAGATTTGTGTTTCATATTCAAAGGAGGAGAATAATTTTGGTTATTTGATTTGAGCTCTTTGGCATTGTTGTCAAAGGGGGAGAGATGTCATGTGGAAAACCGCTTTATCTGTCTTATTCTTAGGGGGAGTTTGTTGGTTATATCTTCTTTCTTTGCATTGATTGTTTTTCACATTCATGTGTTGTCGTCAATGCCAAAGGGGGATATGATTGGATATGGTTGATCAGTGTTGCTACTAGGATATGTTGTTATCATTGATGTCAATATATTCCTGTGATTTATTCCAGTGTTATTGGCAAAATTTTATGATCTGGTTTTGTAGTTTGGTTTTGTTGATCACTATTTTGCAGAGGTTGATATTTCCTCTGGTATATTCTGGTGTGATCAGATCTTGTGTTGATACTTTGGCATATTGTTCTAGATGGTTGTTTGTATCTTCATTTCAAATGGTTCTTAATTTGGTGATCCACAAGTTATCTTTCTTTGTGACAGTTGTTGATTGGTTGTGTTCTTGAGTTTCTAGATGTTGATCGATGAAGATTTAAAAAGTGGTGTTGGTGCAATTATTCCAGATGATTCTAACATGCTTGGTGGTGTTTCCTAGTCATTTCCTATTTGTTTTGGTGATCTTCATTGATCATTGTGAGAGTTCTTGGTGGTTTTCATTAACTAGTATTGAGTTTCATGTTATGCGGTATTTCTGGTGGTGTAGCGTGTTGCGGTTGATCTTGGCGTGATTTCTAGTGGAGTTGATCATTTGGGAATTTGAATTAGGACCATGCTATTCTATGTAAATCATTATATTGGTCTGGTGGTCTATCTTTGTATCGTGGGATGTAATTTTGTAATTGAGGGTTGAGGGTTTAGCCAACCTTGTTATCAAGGTTGATGAATTGTATATATAGGTGAGTTATTCATGTAGTTTGGGTGTTGGTATTGTGTCTGCATTATCAGAGAATGGTGTATGTGCAAAAAAGTAATTTATCATTTTGTATTGAGTATGAGGTGAGATTGATGTTGCAGAGTAGACAACTATGCTTAACCGGAACTATAATCAGGCATTTGGAGATGCTATTCTTTTAGTTCACTTATTCTAGATTGTAGTATGAAGCTTGTTGTAAGTCAGTGAGACTTCCTTGAGGGTTGTAGCCTTTCAGAAAAACGTCTTTTGAGCAGTGAGCTCTAGGCAGTGTGCCTGAATGCATATGTATTCCCCATTGTAATATTTTTACATACTACTGAACACACCATGGATCCCTCGATTAAGATCCCGATATTTTGCAAGGATGCCACTAAGTCTATGAAGTAAATTCTTATGCTAGAAACCCTTATGCAAAGAAAGGAAAAGAATGAAGATAAAACCAAATTAGTTGATTTTGTAGGATCTTTATAGAAGGATCCTCTCGACTAGCGTAGGAAAGTATATCCTAAACATGACAAATATTGGGATGAAATTAATAAGGATTTATTGATAAACATTGACGTGCCCCACAAGTATCATCAAAAATTGTAAGAAATATGAGGGACCTAGTGCAGAAGAGGGAGAGACAATTACATAATATTATGAGATACTTAAATAAGTCTACCAAAATTTGGAGAAATCCCTAATAGAAAAGAGAAGGTTTAAATCATTCGTCTCCAAATTAGATAGAGAAATTAGGCTATTTTGGATGGGAGGAACTTTGATACCTATTTAGATGTTGTATCTTTGGCCTATCACATTGAAGTCCAACCCTAGAGAAGGATTTATGAGAAAATGGGTCATGAAATAAGATGCAACTAGTAATCAGATAGCTGACACAATGCTAATAAAAAATCTAATAAAAATACAAAATACAAAAAAAGAAGCTCGTGGTAATCACCCACCAAGGAAATAATGCAATCAAGAACAAGCAAATCATAGAAGCAAAAGAGGATGATGGTAAAGAGGAAGAGAAAAATTATATAATAAATAATTGCATAGTATAATTATAGATAATGATAAAAAAAATGATCAACCAACAATAAAATGAAAGAAAAGTTAAACTTTTAAGGAAGAAATCATTGTATTAAAACAACTTACTACATTAGTACAACAAAGAAACCTTTTAGACACAATTAACAAGTCCCCCTCCAAATGGATGCAATTGATGTTTAATTTTCTTGCCATTTGAATAGCTCCCCAAGAAGACTAAGCTTATGCCTTGTTATTGGTTCCATCACTGAGACATCTCATGCCAATTGTTAGAAGGTTCTCCTATGAATCTCTAGTAACAAACCCTACACTTGACGAGCCAAGATTACCCTTGGATTCCCATTGAAATTCACGTTCATCCAACCCAGATTTGGACATTCCTACTACTCCTTCAAGTTGGTCTACCCTTTAGGATTAACCTGAAGAGGCCCATTGACAGGCCACCCTTTTGGGTATTTTTAACTTACAATATGTTTACATGAGATTTCTTAAAATATTACATGGTCTCAAAATTTTATCGTCCACACTTTCATGACCCTTAGAATTCTTATTCAAACCTTATTTGACCTCTTAGTTGATCTTTCTTATGTGCATCAGTTGTCTCCTTTAGTGTACAAACTTTTGACAATTCCCTAAAATAGTCTTAGCTCACCAACAAATTATCCATATTCTTTGGAATATCATTCATTTTAAATGATTTTCCATCTCCTTGGACTTTATCTAAAAATACATTTTTTAATCTCAAATGTGTTATAGAGGACTACTATCTATCACTCCATTTAATATTAATGGACTCAAGATATAGTTATTGTGACTCCTTGCAATGGTATAAAGGTTATTTTTTCCCACCATACATGTCCTTCGTGTCAAACAACCAAAGCCTCCCTATTAAGATATAATATGAATCTGTGAACATAATAACACATATAAACTCATTATTGGTAGGAAAAATGATAAAATAAACTTACAATATAGTAAATCCTACTACAATAATGGTTTGGATAGCTTAGGAAGATTAGGAAACCTAAAAGGATAAGATGTAATTTTTAAGGGGTACATTACGATATGATAATATATGTATTAGATAGAATAGAATGTAACAATAAATGAATTCTTGATAAGGATGAGAGTGCAAAAACAAGATGTATAAGAAATGTAATGGAATCATGAGAATGTAATATAAATAATATAAATATTTTAAAATTGATCAACAAGTTATGTGTTATCAGTTTCTCGCTAAAATTTTAAATATGATTTATTTTGATGTATATGTTAACTGATGGTATGATGTGATGAATACTAAGAGGGGGGGGTGAATTAGTATACTAAAAAACACTGCACTTAAACACTTAAATAGTCTAAAGATAAACCGATAAGACAGCTTAACAAACAAACTGGTTATCATACAAGCAAACCAAAATGCAAATAAAGCATTCACCCACAAAAGCAATACAACCATAACACAAGATATTTGACGTGGAAACCCAAATGGGAAAAACCACAATGAGATGGAACTCACAAGTCACTATCTGTAGAATAGAAACTAGACCAGTTAAGGTCAGACTGGTTAAGGTCTTACAATGTTCTTCACCAGAATAGATCCTATTAGGAATCTCAATCTCTGTTAGGAGATAAGTCTGATTAAAGACTACCTTGCTAGAGGATTTTAGATTCACAGAGGTGAACCACCTTGTTAGAGGATTTTACAAAAGGCTTTTGGGCCTACCCAGTTAAGAGCTACAAACTTGTCAAAGATTTGAGTAATCAACAAGTGTTTGATCTATCTAATAACACAAACTACTCGGTTAGATCCTTGATAGCTCGTTCTTAATTCACTCCTGCATTACTTCAGTCTTCTATACATTCATATTCTTTTCAACTCCTCAACCACCTTAAACCCTAGTCACAACATAAACCCTTTCAGCAACAACCTAAAACCCTAGACATGATGTCCTTTTAAAGGAGTCTAATTTCATGTCGGTCCAATAGGATTACATTTCAATTTCCTAGGTTCAATGAATCTAGACATACTCAGTAACATGACACAAGAAGCACGGTCAGTGTGTCGGCACCATCAAACAATCAGTGGATTGATAACTCATCACAAAATGCCAGTTGGTAACTCAACACAGAGTATTACCGGTTCATACAAAATACCGGTTGCTGGTTTGACAAAAATGAAGACTGGTAAGAATGTGTTATGCTGCTTTGCTCCCTCGTACTGCTTGAGATCTACGAACTGCTTGGGGTTGACATGCCGCTTCAGACCAGGAAACACTTTCTGCAAAATCACCAATAGTCTAAAGACTATAATACAACATACCAGTTGGAACAGATACCGGTTGATCTCTAGCTCATACATATAAAGGGGATCTCAATGCAAGTGTGTGTCCATCAATGACAATCACAACATAAACATCAAAAATGCCAACATGATGAATCAATAAGGATCCAATCAACTACTGAGAGGGGAGGGATGAATTAGTAGATAGAAAAATGACTAGACTTTCACCAAACTTAAAAACAACCTCTCAAGTCAAACTCGGAACTGAATCCAGTTCAAACACTGAACTATCAAATGCAATATCATTGTCAAGAAAATCAGTTGACTGTCATAAAAGAATAACAATAAAACAACTGTGAAACTCTCAAACCCTTTTAACAAAAACATCCAAATACTTTACTGACAAAATTAAAAGCACATTTTAGATTGTTGTCGATCATCATATCATATCTAAGTGGATTTAGTAGTTGAGCAAATTAACCATAGCAAACCTAACCACAAAAACATTCACCACTTGACACAATGATTTTGACATGGAAACCCAAATGGGAAAAACCACGGTGGGGATGAATACCCATAAGTATTCTAAACTCTTATGAAGTTCGCCCTATTAGGATCCAAGCCTATTAAAGCTTTTACAAAACTCCTGTTAAGAACATATCCTGTTAGGGACCACTCAGTTAAGGGATTGACTATAATGCTTTATTAGAAGCAATACCCTATCAGGAGTAACCTCAGTAGAGGATTTGAAATCCAAGCTAATGGATCACCTGGTTAAAGGATTTAGATAACACTAAGCCTATTAGAGCTTACCCGGTTAAGTGATTTGACTGTTGTTATTGTTAGAGAACAACAAGGGTTTGTTGATCTAGTGAATAGCACTACTCTACTTGATCATGTCCTTTTCATGCTCCTATCTGCCTTTACACATATTGTAGATACATCATCTAGTTCCACAACCAATCACTCTTACACTTAATCAAAATTGCCAACACTACAACAAAACAACTCATCTACCTTATAAACAAAACAATAGGTCGGTAACACATCACAAACCTAACCTCTCAAAGAGATTACAAATAAATTGGTTCAAGTATAACCATTGGATTACATAGAAATCATTGCACATCATTCAAGACAACCTCGACTGCTCCTTGATCACCGCTTCATCGAACTTTGTAACTCATCACGCGGTTTCCACTTCATGCAATGAACTTGCTCATTCCCAAGATAAAACCGTTACCTTTATGTGCCAAAAACCATTTGAAACTCTTCTCACACAACATGCATACGTGGCATAATCATTACCATTCATCATTTGATCATAAACCAATACAACTAATTCACCAAACTCCATCGGTTAGGGTTTGGCACATCAACAGGTAGGGTTACCGGTTGATCTCTCTACTTCTTAATTAATACCGCTTTCCTTAAAAAGCTCACTTACCAGTTGCAGTTCCATTCACTAGCTCTCCTACTGGTTGCACAACAACATCATAACAACATCATTACCAGTTATAATTGACATCAATGACAACATAAAATTTCATCAATGCAATCTTCATGCAAATGCCAACATTAACTTGTATGATCATGGTCAGGCACTAAGGTGGTTATTCTATGTGGCAAGCTAGGTAGGATGACAACTAGGATATTTTTACTCTATATACCTCCAATCCTCTCCTATGTACTCACTCATTCATGCATCAATACCATTTGGTTTCATTTTCTCTCTACTTGTTGTTTCTATTATGTCTATTTTTCCTAGCTAATCCCATATGGTGAGAGCCTTTTCTAGTGCAATAGAGATGCAATTAATTTGAAAACAATGTCTTCATGAAGATTTCAAGTGAGGACATAAATCATGTCAAATTTGTATAATATTTGTTATTTATATTCAAATATTTGCTAGTTTTGTGATAATTTTGAGGAATATTTGTAAGTTCCATTGAAACATTAATGGAATTTGTAATTGTTTTCAAGTATGTTAGTAAATCCACTCAAATTTATAAAATTTGGCATTATATTTGTATGCATTTTGATCTTATATGCTAAATATTGTTGATCTCTTAAAAAAATTAGTTTGATCTACAAATATTTGCCTATGGTATGAATTTTTATTTTTCATTTTTTATAGATCTATAAAGTTTTGACGTCCTTTGTGATGATTTTTACAAAGGCTATTTTAGAAATGAAACAATAGATATTTTTCCAAAAAATAACACTTAGTTGACTACCTAAATTGACTTTTCTATGCATAGGACAAGGTCTTAGGTAGAATATTTATCCTTTATATACCTTCACTCCTCTCCTATGTACTTACTCACTCATTCATGCATCAGCATCATTTGTTTGCATTTCTCTCTTCTTTGTGTTTTCATTATGCCTAATTTTCCTAGTTAATCTCATAATGTCTTGTCTAATTATGCATTGTAATTTAACCTTTATTTGTCTCATATTGCTCAGACTGTGTTATAAATGCAAGACATAGGGAATACACTAGGCACAAAACTATGGTCATTGATCCCCAACTTTTCTTTCTTATATTTGTTCTATTTTCATGACTCTATTCACACAATATAAAGGAAATTACAAAAAAAAAAAAAACAAGGATACTAGGAAAGAAGATAAAAAAAATCTTATGAATTGCAGAAGAGTTAGGCATCTAGGGATGACGAATGGAAAGGGAGAATATCTGAAAATAATCCCTAAAAATATGTGACTAATCAATATAGATATAAAATAAGTACTATAGGATAAATAAGTGAATAATGTAACACCAAATTTTAAACACCCATGGAAAAAATATAACAAGAAATATAGAGAAATTAGATAGGAGATTAAATTGTCAAGAAAGGTAAAGACATCTCACAAGCCAAATAAAAGAGGGAAGGAGACAAAGAAATAATGTTGAGAAGTAGAAAAGGCTTTGTAAAAGAATGGACAATGTGAAGAAGATAAATAGTGAGTGTTTCATTAAGGGTCTTGATGAGTGTACTAACATGTAGCTGGTTATTATAAGAAGAAAAAGAATGAAGAATGGAGAAATCCTAATAAAATGACCTTTCATCAAGAAGATGTAGGGGAGAATTTTATAGATTTAAAATGAATCGTAGAAAATTGTAGGTGTATGCGGGAAAAGCGGGTCAATGAAACTTAAAATGTGAAAAATGAAGTTCAAAGGGACTTAACCACACACCCACAGGACTTCTTGGTGCAAGCTATGGAATCATGAAGGATGACTTAGCTTCCCACGGTTGGCTCCATGGTTCTCTATCTCACAAGGTCCCTCAAACCAATGTCTTTACTCTCAGATCACTAAGCAAAGTGGTTTAGGGATGACAAATGCAAGAACGAGGGATGCTTTGATTGATTTTAACATGAAAATGCACCCTATCTATGCATGATTCTATAAATGCAACAAACTAGATTATAAGATGACAAGATTAGTATAAATACTATCCTAACATGCTATACTAGTTATATGATTAAGCTATTGATGAAAGAAACAATCTAAAATGGTTATTAGATTAATTCTTATTTGCAAAGAGAGACTAAATGTACTAAAAATTGAGCATAAGTATGATATTAAGAGCTTGCATATATCAAAAATGGAGGAATGAGAGCTCTATTTATATTAAAGTTAGGGCAATGGATGGCCAAGATTGAAATAGTTAATCAAGGGTTGAGTTTGAAAGTTGCTCAATACATGTTTACAATTCTCACCAATGAAACGGTGACAATTGTCAACATAAGGTTGGGTTGAGAAGAGAGGTGGGAAGCATTAAATGCTTGAGAAGACCTCATGGTTACCTTAGGAGGTAAGGGTTAAGGTTAGGCTAGGGATATCCAATGGATAAAGCTTTTACCCAAAGGATAAACTCTTGTGCAAGGGTTAAGGGGATAACCATGGTCAAAGCAATTAATGCTTGATGAGACCCTTGGGCTATATGGAGGTTGAGTTGAGGGTTAACCATAAATGGTTATGTAAGAGCCATTAATGGTCATGTAAGAGCCATTAGTGGTTTGGAAGACTTTAGAGGTTGGCTCTTTGAACACATAAAACATTAAATGCTTTTCAAAGACTTTGGAGTCTTTGAGAAGTGACTTCAAGTTGCTTAGGAATGTGACAATATTTAGGAAATGGATTAGGCTAATTGATTAGGATTAGAGAGGTTCTAGAAGAATTTAGGAATAGGGTTTAATATGCAAGTGGGAGATGTAGGATTTTTCAAGTGGATGAGAAAATAGGATTTAATTGAAATAAAGTTGATTTAATTCAATTTGGTTGTAATTTGGGAAATTGAATAAATTAGATTTAATCAATTTGGTATAAACTATTTAATTAAATGTGAATTTAATTAAAAGTGGATAGAAGGGATTTAATTGAATAAAATGATTTATCCCATTAAATGGTAAAAGGGGTTTTAGTGAATTTAACTAAATAAATTGAATAATTTACTTAATTAAAATAGAGGAATGTGGGTGATTTAATTAAATTGGATTTAATTAAATAGAAGAATGAACATAAAATATGCATTTAGGAATATGGTCATTTTTATGTGTCTACACTTTGCCCCTCTTTGAAGTGACGTGTGTGCACATGTTAATTCAAAGAAAATGATATGTCATCATGTTTTTAGTTATGATCAATTTTTATGTCATTTAGAGATATGTCATGTCCCAGTTTTTGATAATCAATGATGCCCCAGATTTGATAAAATGATGTTGATAATGCCCCCTCGGGAGATGAATCAATAAGTTTTTGAAAAAATTGATTTGTTTTGGATAATGTTGATAGCATTGTAAATTTTGGTCTATGTTGAATGCGTTAATTGATTCATCTCTCGAAAATGATGTTGGTTAGGTTGGTGGGAGACACCACAAGTGAGTTGCACGTTCCTCCATGAAACCCTAATTTTGATTTACCCTATAAAAGGGGAAAAGTAATTCCTTTTTGTCTCATTTGTGCTTAGTGGCTTTGGAGAGAGTGACATTTGGAGAGAGGTCAACATGTCGATTCCATATTCTACTCATCGATTCGACTGCGTGAGGAGGTATCAGAGTCTTGCCGCATATGGACCATCGGTAAGTCAACCTTTTGACCCTTTTTAGATTTTTTATTTTGTCATTTTTGGCAATTTTTTTGAATTTTTCATGCAGATTTTATGTTTTAGCACATCACATTGAAAGGGTAGCACATACAAAAAAATTTGTAGCGCGTAGGGTGTTAATGAATAGGGTAGCATCTGAAATTATTAGGCTAGTGCATAGTCAGGTTAGGGTAGCGTGTCGGGTTAGGTTAGCGCATCAGGTGTATAGGCTAGCATAGTGGGTAAGACAGGTAGCGCATAGGGTAAACCTAGCGCATAGGGCTAGTTAGGTGGCGCATAGACAAAATAGGTTAGCATGTGAGATGCAGTTTAGCACTTAGATAGGATAGGTAAGCGCATGAGAAAAGAATTTGATGGGAAAGTGGGATTCATGAATGGGAAAATTTTGTAGGCTGATGTTGGGTTCACTAGGATAAGTGATTTCTTTGCCAGTCTTTGTGTCTGCTATCATTGATGTAAGAAATGTGTCCAATATGAGTTCTGATATAACTTGGTTTGTTTTTCGATGTTTCAAGTTGATATAGATTGTGATGTGATTTTGGATACGTTGTGAAACTTGATTTAAATTTGTTCAAAGTTTTCAAGTTTTGGATATGAATGTGTTTGATATGAAATGTGGAGTTTGAGTTGTGTTACAAACTAATATGGAACTTGAGTTGTGTTACAAGTTGATATGGAACTTGAGTTGTGTTACAAGTTGATATGAGTGTGAAACTTGAGTTGTATTACAAGTTGATATGATTGGATGGATTGATATGATGTAAAACTTGATTTAGATTTGTTCAAAGTTTTCAAGTTGTTGAGATAATTTTGATTTTGATATCCATGTTTTGATGAGGGAACTGATATTGGACTTGCATTTCTTTTTTACAGGAGCATCTTGGAGTATTGCAGTTGCGTGAGCAATTTCTGAGACCGTGGTCATTGATACCATGATTGACATAGGGAGACAGGGATATTATTGACCTGTGTGGTTTGACCTCTTTGCTAGAGATGCCTTGGTTTATTGTAAATCGGGGTTTATTGACAGTGTTGGCAGAGAGGTGGCACAGTGATACGAACACCTTTCATTTGGCTACAGGTGAGATGACAGTGATGCCTACGGATTGCTATCGGATTCTACAGATACCTGTAGTAGGTGCATTGCTACCTTATGAGCAAATGGAGGAGGGTGGGACCGAGGCATTGCGGATTCCTACACAAATTTACATAGTATAGGTGATCACCTGACAGACACCTTCTAGACATGATCCACCTGGAGATCCAAGTGTTGGGACATCAGCAGTGAGACCGTCTCCTTTAGGAGATAGTCATACTTGAGATGCGGATTCCTACGCATGTGGAGGATGCATAGATCAAATCACTGCAATTGTCAATGTAGCATTTGCAGGCACAGATATTGGTGTAGCAGCGTCAGATTGCTCAGTTGACTGCAGAGCGGGATACAGAGATAGAGAGGCGGGGTCAAGCAGAGGCTTGAGCTGAGGTTTTGGAGAGAGAGACAGTAGGTGGCCCAATGAGAGACACCTTGTGAGAGCTATCTTTGAGAGTCCGGGAGGTGGAGTATTATAGGAGGCATTATGAGGAGGTGGTGCCTAGAGAGCATCGAGTGCAGAGCTTCACGCAGTTGACATCTAGTCGATCTCGAGAGACTGGGTCGCAATCAAAGAGCAGAGGTGTGACAGGGCCTTCTAGACATGATCCACCCGGAGATCCAGGTGCTAGGACATCGGTAGCGAGACCGTCTCCTTCAAGAGATAGTCATACCTAAGAGATGTTGTCTCTATTGTATTTTGATCATTGTATTGTATATTTTGGTATAGACATGACATATTTTGTACATTGATCAGTTGAGATATATAGATGACACCATTTTCTTTGATTCTCATGTGATGTGTTATGGAGTATGCTTTCTATATGCTTTTGTTTATTCTATCATGATGCAATACTTATATAGATGCATATGATTGTTAATAAGATGAGAGGGGGGGGATGAGTCATACAAACTTAATCTTCAATATTTTCAACAGATTCAACCTCGGTAACCTTATCAGAAAAACTGTGAAACATGCAAACTCATAAACAGATAACACAACAAAGCATATAACACCAGATTTAACATGGAAACTCAAATAGGGAAAAACCACTATGGGATTTCAGACCCACTAAGAAATATACTCTTCTAGAGTATGCTTGGTTAAAAGCAAATCCTGTTAAAGATTACAAACACATTGCTAGATGTGACCCAATTAAGGGATTTCCCTTAGATCTGTTAGGATCTTCACCTTGTTAGAAGTGACCTTGTTAAAGGGTTTCAAACACTCAATCAGAATGTCACCTTGCTAGAGGATTTACAAATAAGACTGTTAAGTCCACTGGGTTAACTAAGAGATTTTCTGTCACTTACAAATAAACAACAGTAATGAATATGTCTGCAACTTTGCATCTAAAATGCTAAAGCAGATTCTTATTTGCTCAATACAATCTTGTCATAGGACTTATCTTGTCCCTCTGTTGGGCTTTGTACTCTGTTATTTCAAACAAGTGTTCAAGCTTCTATGCTCGGTAATCACTATGTAGCATCCTTATGCTTACGCTTGCCTACATACATTGTTTATCAATAGTTCCTTATTTATAAACAATTTGCTAACTGCTTAATCTCCTTGATCACATTTCCCATGATCAATCATAGCCATCAAATCTTCAATCTTGACCAGGTTCAATGTATCCTTTGATCTGAAAATGTTTTACCTCGCCTTGGAACTTGTGCTAGGGTATTGCATTTCAATCTAAGCTGTAGATCTTCCTGTCGATCTTCCTGGAGAGGGGGAAATAGATTTGAAGATCAAATGATCAAAACATAATGAAATAAACATGCAGAATGCTAAAATATCATTAAAAGACCATTTCACCTTGTTATTTTACCTTCTCCTTCAGATTGAGCTTGATAAAGTGAAGGTGCCCCTTGATAATGCTCCACTTGATGTGCTCCTTTGATTGTTGGATGTGGATGGCTCTCCAATTTTGTGCACAAATGGAATGGATCTGAAAAATGATAAGGATGAGATGATCAAGTTGCCAAGATGCTTTCCTGGGCTCAAAAGGGCAGCATAAACTTACTGGATTTCAAGATGTGTAGAATGAAGGGATGGAGCCCTATTTTATAGGAAGAGTAGAGGAAAACAGATGGCTAGGATGAATTCGAGATGAAGGGCTAAGATTTACTTGTGAGCTCACACAAGCTCCAAGAAAGGGTGTGGAGACCAATAAATATGCCTTAAAGGCATTTCATATCTCCACACCCCACAAGATGCATTGGAGGAATTAAAAATTCTCCAAAAAAGGATATCATGGGGATTGGAGGAATAAAAAGGAATTAAAAATTCCTTGGGAGAGGGGATGCCTAGAGGAATGTGTGATTTCGAAAATCTTACATTCACCTAGGAAAAAAGCATTTAAAGCTAGTGGCTAGATGAAAAGGACAAAGAGTTGACTTTGTGACTAATCATGATGATTAACCATTAACGACTCATTAGGAGGGGATTAGAGGAAATGTTAGGTGGGATTAATATTTGTAGGAGAATTTGACTAGGAGAGAGAATGAGTGGAGGGAATAAAAAATTAGAAGAATAATGTTAAGTGAGTTTAGGGAGTTTCTAGAAGAATGAATTAAGAAGATGATTTGTAGGAATCATGTAGGTTAACTAATTAATTGAAATTAATTAGCTAAGAGGAAGATTTGTGAGGATTTGATTTTTTTTAGAAGAATAAAGAAAGGGATTGATTTATTAAATAAATCAATCATATGCTATAGTGAAAATATTAATTATATTTAATTAATATTGAGAGGAATTTGAATTAACATAATTAATTAATTAATTATGTGAGGAATAATTAAAATAATTATTTTTAAGTGTCTACATTTTGCCCCTCTTTGAAGCGAGGTGTGATGACACATTGATTCAAAGAATAATCTTGTTTTGATGCTGATATTGGTTTGATAGGATGCCCTGGCTCTTGATTGATAGATTATGGTATGGTGATGCCCCCTCGGGAGATCAATTGAGGTATTTGATCTTTGGAGTTTTGCGAAATTGATATCTCGATAGATTTGATTTGATTCAATTGATAAGATCTAGATTCAGTCTGGTTTCAAGAAGAATTCATCCTGCATAAGACAAAGATGATCAAAGTGTCTGGTTTCAGGAAGGATACATCCTGTATAAGACATGACTGATCACAATGTCTAGTTTCAGGAAGGATTCATCCTGTATAAGACATGATCAGATCATAATGTCTGGTTTCAGGAAGGATTCATCCTATATAAGACATGATTGTTCACAATGTCTGGTTTCAGGAAGGATTCATCCTGTATAAGACATGATTGAAGTCTCTGGTTTCAGGAATGATACATCTTATATAAGACATGACTGATCACAACGTCTGGTTTCAGGATGGATTCATCTTGTATAAGACATGATCAAATCACAACGTCTGGTTTTAGGAAGGATTCATCCTGTATAAGACATGATTGATCACATCTGGTTTTAGGAAGGATTCATCCTGTATAAGACATGATCAGAGTGTCTGGTTTCAAGAAGGATACATCCTGTATAAGACATGATTGATCACAACATCTGGTTTCAGGAAGGATTCATCCTGTATAAGACATGATCAGATCACAATGTCTGGTTTCAGGAAGGATTCATCCTGTATAAGACATGATCAGAGCGTCTGGTTTCAGGAAGGATACATCCTACATAAGACATGAGTTAGGATCAGAATTGATTATGTGAGGAAAAAAAATAGAGGAAGAAAAATTAAGGTGGAAGGGATAGATGAGGAACAAATATGAAGCAGTCATGAGGTATTTGGAAAGAAGAATACGAGATGCGAGACCGTAGAGGAAAATGGGGGCAATTGAGAACTCCATGGAATTATTGAGTTTAGGATTTGATTGAATGATGGTGAGATTTTGTGCACAACAAATGTGGAGAGCCAACCTAGTTTGATGTTGCCCTGAGTGACTTGCACCATTGATTATAGAAATCAGGATGCCATGAGAAACGCAGGGCGTAGACTGACTCTGTAGACAAACAGGAATTTCTTGCACATAACATTGCAAGTGTTAAGAAACACTAATACAAAGTTGTGGGTTCGTCCAAGGAAACCCTTAAACACACCGATACCTCTTGTACATGAGAAGGTAAGTGTTGATAAATACTAGTACCAGGTCACCAATTTATACAAGAAGGATCCAAAAACATGCCATACTATGAAATATGCCCCAGTATGCACCTATCATAACATACCTGGATATGGAAGAACCCAGGCAGTCATAAATAGTGGCAGTCATAGGGAAAAAGATGCAAGCCTATATGAAAAGATCTAACAAAATCTAACAAGACTCTTCCTTGCGACCACATGATACCTCTTGCCAAGAGTAGAACTAGGATGGAATTGGGATTGTTTCTCAAGACTTCTTGAAGCTTACACACAGAGGCATAAAATCTCAGTTTCAATGGGACATTCCTTGTTCATGACTCAGGTGAAGACTTCATCATCATACACATGTTTTATTGGGAGGCGGAAAAGAAGGAATGTTGTGCATGGGTGGGCTGGATGGTAGATGATTTGTAGTATCGACATGATAGATAGTGGATCCGGTTATTTACCTTGGCATCTGCATAGAGGTTTTCACCAAGCTACTTGTCCACAGCACCACCAAGTGGTTTTCACTAATGGACTAATTGTTTTTTTTTTTGTTTTTTTATGATTTTTTTATTTTTTTGTGTCATAAGGTGCCTGTTTGCCAGGTTTTCACCAAAGTCACGATTTTTTCAAGATCTTTTTCTCATTTTTTTTTTAATTTTTCTTGATTTTTTTTTTTGACAATCTAAGACTTTCTGAGGACTAAGCAGAATATCTTTTGAGGTGCATGATATTCATTGGATCATCCAAAAGATCACCTTCAGGAGTAGCTAACTGATAAGCTCCTGATCCATATTTCATTGTGATTACATATGGTCCAAGCCAATTAGGCTCGAACTTGCATTTCTTTTCTCTTTCTTGTAGATTTTTCTGATTTTCCATGAGGACAAGATCACCAACTTGGAATTCTCAGGTTCTGACTTTTTTATGATAACTCATGCACAGACAGTTTTGATATACCTAAAGATGATTCAAGGCCTTGAGGCACCTTTCATCTAACAATTCTAGCTCTTGTAAGCGGTCAATTTTGTATTCTTCCTCTGGTAGGATGATTTGTAGCAATACCCTTAGAGAGGGGATCTCGATCTCAAGGGAAAGGATGGCTTCAGAACCAAATACTAGGGAATAAGGAGTGGAACCTGTGGGGGTGCGGATGGAGGTGCGATAGGCCCACAATGCAAGATGGATTTGGAGGTGCCAATCATGGCCTGCTTCATTGATTGTCTTTTTGAGGATTTTTATTAGGGTTTTATTAGAAGCCTCAGCTTGGCCATTGCCTTGGGGGTAATATGGAGTGGAGAAGCGGTGTTGGATGTTGAATTTTTGGCAGAGTTCTTTGACATCTTGGTTCTTAAATTTTTTACCATTATCTGTGATGATAACTTTTGGGATGCCATATCGGCATATTAGGTAGTTCAGGATGAATTTGGATATTTGCTTGCCGGTGGTGAAAGTAAGAGGGATAGCCTCTACCCACTTGGTGAAGTATTTGGTGGTAGTGATAATGAATTTATGTCCATTGGAAGATGAAGGGTGGATTTTCGCAATGAGATCGAGCCCCCATTGTGAGAAGGGCCATGGTGTAATGAATGGCTGCAATTCTTGTGATGGTGCATGAATCTTGTCGCCATGTTGCTAGCAAGGGATGCATTTCTTCACATAATTGTATGCATCTTCTTCCATTTTAGGCCAATAGTATCCTGTTCTCAAAAGTTTTTTATCCAATGTGATTCCACTTGAGTGTGCCCCACAGATACCCTCATGTACTTCGTGTAATGCCCATTCTACTTCTTGTTTATCTAAACACCTTAGGAGGGAACTATCAAAATGCCTTCTGAATAAGGTCTGCAAGGATGGTGTAATGGGCACATCGGTGGATGAAGGTTTGCTATTAGGTTTTGGTGAGGTGTGGGGGAATGGTGTTGTCTTTGAGGAAAGCGAAGGTTTCTTGGTACCAAGGGGACTCAGGACCAATGAGAACACACACCATTTCAGACTCTGGTAGGTCGTATACCGGTATAAACAATTGCTCGACCCAGAACTCGCACTTATGACTGTGTGTTGGCATTTGAAGGAGGGAGCCAATGGTGGCCATTGCATCTGCAGCCCTATTGTTTGTTCGTGGGATTTGGTCAAACTTGATTGCCATGAAATGTTGCTTAAGATCTTCAACCATGGTATGGTAGGGAAGGATTTTATCATCTTTTGTCTGGTATTCATCATTGACTTGTTTTATGATGAGTTGGAAATCACCATAGACTTGTAATTCTTTTATTTTCCAGTGGATAGCCAAGCATAAACCTATGATGAGGGCCTCGTATTTTGCTATGTTATTGGTACATGCAAAGGCTATCTTGTATGATTTGGGGATGCCATCTCCTTGAGGTGTGACCAATAATATTCCTGCCCCCGATCCATTTTGAGTGTAGGAGCCATCAAAATACAATTTCCATGTGGAGGATGTGGTAACAGTCATAATGAACTCATCTAGTAATTCTATGAGAAGAGGATGGTCACCTGGAAGTGGAGCTTCAGCCAACTGATCTGCAATGACTTGTCCCTTGATTGCCTTTCTATCCACATATTCAATGTCAAACTCGCTTAAGAGCATGACCCATTTGGCGGTTCTGCTAGTGAGAGCAGCTTTGGACAAGAGATATTTAAGTGGATCAATTTTAGCAATTAATTTTGTCTTATTATTTAGCATATAGTGTCATAGTTTCTGTGTGCTGAACACTAATGCCAAACATGCTCTTTCAATGGGGGTGTAATTGAGTTCATATCCTACCAACATCCGACTGATGTAGTAAATGGCGTGTTCCTTCCCTTGATCATCTGTTTGCGCCAATAATGCCCCCAATGCCACTGTAGTAGCACATATATACAAAATAAGGGGTTTTCCAGGAGTAGGAGGCATCAATACAGGAGGTGATGCTAGATATTCTTTTAATTTCTCTAGGCAATCCCATTTAAGTTTTGTGTCTTTATGCAATAGGTGTGCAAATGGATGGCACTTATTTGCTAGCTATGAAATGAAATGCCTGACAGACTGGATTTTTCCCTGGAGACTGCGTAGTTGTATGAGAGTTTTTGGTGGAGGCATTTCCATAATAGCTTTTACCTTTGCGAGATCAACCTCAATGCCTCTATGGGAAACAATGAATCCCAATAGTTTTCCCGATGTGACACCAAACACACACTTTTTGGGATTTAGGTGCAACTTGCATTTTTCCAATCTTTCAAAGATCTGTTTTAGAATGGGGATGTGTTCTTGTCTTGTCTTGGATTTTCCTAGCAGATCATCCACGTAGTCTTCCATAATTTTGTGCAAGAGGTCATGAAAAATTGTTGTCATTGCTTGTTGATACGTAGCTCTAGCATTTTTAAGGCCAAAAGGCATGACCCGGTAATAGAAGGTACCCCATGGTGTTGTGAATGCAGTTTTATGCTGATCCTCATCTGCTATCCTAATTTGGTTGTATCCAGAAAACCCATCCATTAGCGATAACATTTCATGTCCTACTGTAAAGTCCACAATCATGTCTATATTGGGGAGTGGGAAATCATCTTTCGAACAAGCTATATTTAGATCTTGGAAATCTATGCAGATGCAGATGCCCCTAGTAGGTTTGCTGACAAGTATAATGTTGGAGACCCATTTAGCGTAATTTATTGGTTTGATAAATTCTATGTCTAACAACTTTTGGAGTTCTGCCTTGACCAGGAGTGCAATATGTGGGTGCATTTTGTGCAATTTCTATTTTACAAGTTTTGCATCTAGGCAGACAGTGAGATTGTGAACCACCAAGGCAGGGTCCAACCCTAGCATATCAAAATAGGACCATGCAAAATTGATTTTTACCTCTGTAAGGAAGTTGATGAAGTCTTGTTTCTCGATTTCTGTGAGGGATTTGGCAATGAGCACATTTTTCGAAATGACTTCGGTGCCCATGTTGATGCTGTCTATTTCTTCTATCAACAAATTTGATTTGTTTTATGGAAGATAACCAATGGTAGGGAGGTCAAATCCCTCATTGTCAAGTGTCTTTTCCAGGTTTTCACTTTCAGATACGCCCTTTGTTTTTATTTCTTGTTCATCCAAAGGCGCCTCAGGGAGGTTTTCACCTAGGGAATCATATCTTTTTCTTTTATTATCTTTTTGTGGCTAAGGGAATTGACCTGATTACCAAAGTATCCCTTTTTGTGTAGTTTAATACCCTCAATTCTACTACAATCTTCCATATTTTGTGTTGTTAGGAGAGCAATGAGAGCATTATCATCGGCCCAGATATCTAAAGTGGGTTTGTCTCATTGGCCCCAATCAATAAGTTCAGGATGGACAAGATGTAGCTCATGTGAAGTGGGAGGGGTTATGGGGGTGATGGTATTGATGTAAGCGTCCAAGAAGATATCTTTCTCATATTCATAAGGCATTTCATGGAATTCCTCTTCGTCAGCGCTTTCAATATCCAAAGAAGGACTAGAAGGGGCACCAGCGATAGTAATCTTAGGCACCGAGGTGTACCCCAAGCCTCTGTTGTATCTGTAGGAGATAGGATTTATGGGTGTTTTTCTTCCCTTCTCCTCTGGTCCCAGGCCATGTCCTTTGTAACCCATTTTTTCAACTATGGCAGATGTTTTTGGGTACATTTCTTTGGATATTCTTGTTGGATCTTCATCTTCTTCCCAGTACAGCCATGAAGAGATATCTACTTCAAGGCTCTTGTTATCAAGTGGGCCCCATTGCTGGAAGGTGGTGTTTTGACATTGCATAACTGGTTTTGGGTCCTTTTTTATCTCTTTTGGTTTGCCAAATGACTTAGGAGAGAGAGGGAGGTTGCCTATTAATAAGACGTCCTCCAATTTGTATTCTCCACAGCCATTGTCCAAGATCTTGATTTGATTATCTGGTTGGGATGATGTGGAGGCAAAATTTGATGTGTCAGATGGAGCCATTGGCGAGGGTCTATTTAGTGGGCAATGATACAGATGCTTCCCCTCTAATAGTTTACAATATTGAAACGGTTGGGGATCACCTTTGATAGTGATCTCTCTTCCGTTATAGGGGAATTTGATGCATTGGTGATAGGTGGAGGGTACAGCCTACAAGGAATGAATCCATGGCCTCCTGAGGAGAATGTTGTAGGGGAGATCAAGATCTAGTACTTGACAAGGGGTTTCAATTGTAATGGGGCCCACTTGAAGAGGTAAGGTGACCACACCCTTTGAAATTCTTTCTGCATCATCATATAACTTTATTGTGATCCTTCTTGATGTGTCTATCAGATCCTCAGAAAGTCCCAATTGTTTTATTAATTTGTATGTGCATAGATTAAGCCCGGATCCACCATCTATCAGGATACGTTTGACCTTGTGCATGTGGATAAGAGTTTTGATGTGCAAAGGTTTGTTATGGTCTTCATCTGCGGGAGCATCTTTGGAGTTAAATACAATGTGTTGTTGGGCAGCAAGGTTTCTAATGAGGGCTTGGAATTGGATGGCATTGATGTTATTTGGAACACGTGATTGGAGAAGGGCTTGTTCCAAAATTTCTTTATGGATCGGGGAGGTCTTGAGAAGTTCCAAAATGGAGATCTGCATGGGTGTCTTCCCAAGTTGATCAAGGAGGTCATATCGGTGGGTGGAAGACATGGGTGGGGGGTTTGGTAGGGGAGGAACTCCTTGGATGGTGACTCTTCCTCGGCGTGTAGTTGCATTGCAGTCATTTTGGAAATGGGAGGTGGAAGGTGTGGCGCCTTGAATGACTATCCGAGCAATATTTGGTCTGCTTTGGAAAGAAGGAGGATTAACTCCTTGAATGGTTATGACATTGACATTATTGTCTGCAAGTTCAATGCGACCTACCAAAAAATCAAAACCGGTTACGTGATTAGTGTAGTCATAACCCATTGCATTAGATGATGAGCCTTTTCCTTTATCATGCTTCAGGAAGGGTTCCTGGTACTTTTTGAATTTGTCATTGTTATTACCAGGTTTTGTATTTGCTATCTCAATCTCACCTCTATCAATGAGATCTTGTATGTAGATCTTCAGTTTCAAACACTTTCATGTATCATGTCCCTTGATATGATGGTATTCACAATACTCATTTTCATTATACCATCTTGGTTTAGGTTGATTGGGGTCAAATGGGCGAGTGATTGGAAAAACCACTATACCTGCTTGGACAAGTTTTTGAAACACCACTTCAATAGGCTCAGCCAGAGGAGTGAAATCTCTTGGAGTCCTATAATTCGATCGAGGTGGTTGTCCTTGGATTGAGACATTGTTGCGAGGTTTTTGGGATTAATTTTGGTTGTTGAATTGATGATTGTTGGTGGTGGATTTTGGGGGAGCGGCCACGGTTTGGACCCGCTTTGCATCAGTTATACCATCATTGACCACATTATTGTTTTTGGACCAGAATTTTGGCTTGTCGTTATAATAAGAGGAAGCACTTTGTGTTGATTTCTGGTAATGTTTCAAGGTTCCTTCCTCCAACAAGACACGTTCGAGGGCAAGACCATTATCTATCAATTTTTGGAAGGATTTGATACATTGAGATATTAAAGGTCTTGAAAGTTCAAGCACCAAGTTCTTTTGGAATAGCTCAATTTGATGTTGCTCTAGCATGTCCCACTGGAATTTCTTGATAAGATGTCACCATCTTTGTAGGAAATTGGTGAAGGTCTCTCTGGGCCTTTGTTTTGTATTACATAAGTCCATCATAGAAACATCATTACCCATGTTGTATGCATAGTGGGCCAAAAAAATTTCTGCCAAGTCTAGAAAAGAGACAATGGAACCTTGTGGTAAAGATGAGAACCATGCCAAAACATTTCCCATGAGACTCTTGGGAAAGAGTCTGCAAAGATAAAGGTCACTATAGGAGACTTCTTGGCATAAGATGTGGAATTCTAGGACATGGTCGAGGGGATCTCCTTTGCCTTCATACTTGGTGAATTTAGGGATCTCAAATCCCGAGGGATATGGTGCAATTGATATAGACGAGTCATAAGGACAAAGGCAAAACTCTTCAAATGAGTAGGTTTTCCTTTTATTAGTCTTTTGTTTCATGTCCTTGATGATATTCTTCATGTCTTGAATTTCCTTGATGAGGTCTTGTTGTGGACTTTGATATTGATGAATTGTACTTGCCCCAAGAATTGGATGAACCAAAGAAGGTGCACCACCACCAATATATTGATATGATGAGGAGGTGGGAATGTGGGATGTGATGAGCGATGTCGCTGGGGTTTGAGGGACAATTGGTTGCAATCCACCAACTATTGTGACGGGATTGAATACGGCCCGGATAAAATTTGCAACATTGTTGGGAGGAAGAGAAGTTTGTGGAATAGAAATTTGTGGTTTAATAGAAGGAGGTGGTATAGAAGTTTGTTGGAGAATGGATGAGATCATATTTGATAGTGGTATGGATGGTAAGGAGGAAGAAGGTGGGATGGAGACCATGGTGGGAGGTACCGCGGGTGGCATTGATTGATCTTGGATGATTGATGGGGCTGCAATTGATTGAGTTTGAATAGTAGGTGCAACACTTTATGTGGGAGCGAGGTCTACTTATGGTTGTTGGGTGAGAGCGGATCTATTATATTCAGGTGGAAGTTGAGCTCCATGTTCAAGGAGAGTTTTCAGAAGTGCAGTAGGATTGTGTTTAATAAATTTTTCCATCATCTCTTTCTTATAAGAATCCTCTAGGAAAGTTTGCACTTCTGGACAAAGTTCATCTTGGTTAACCATGTCAAGATTTTGACTTTGATCTTGATCGCTAAGTTGGCCACTTTGTGTATGATCTTGTGTGGGATCTTCATATATGACACCAATGTCTGGCATGTCATATTGTTGTTCAGCCATCTTTTTCTTTTGGGATTGAGTTGCCACCATACACGATATTTGTGATGAAAAGACTTAGGAAAAATGTGATGAAAGGACTTAAGAAATTTGTGATGAAAGGATTTAAGAAATTTGTGATGAAAGGATTTAAGAAATTTGAGGATGAAAGGACTTAAGAAATTTGAGGATGAAAGGACTTAAGAAATTTATGATGAAAGGATTTAAGAAATTTGAAGATGAAAAGATTTGAGAAATTTGTGATGAAAGGATTTAAGAAATTTGAGGATGAAAAGACTTGAGAAACTTGTGATGAAAGGATTTAAGAAATTTGAGGATGATTGATGAAGAAGGTATGGTAGTGATAGTTTAGAAGAAATTTGATGACTAGGTTGTCTTTGGTATGAACATGAAGGATCGATTCGAATGGCAAGTTTATGAAGGGATACGACCATCCTGATTTGGACGATAGTTGGTGTTTCAAAGGACAAACTTGAATGTTGATGGAGATGACGGACTCTTAGCTTCTCTCTTAGGCTTATGAAAAATGGGATGGACAAAGTTTTGATGCAATTTTGGACTTTGTGTGGGTAATGACTTGGACAATTGTTTGTGTCTTGACAAATGTTTTTGCAAAGTGTTCAGGGATAGTGATGTGTTTTTAGTCTACTCTTGGCAAGTATGTATCAAACAAAGCAAACACAGTGATCAAATGCATATTATATCAAAGACACTCATGCTCATATACAACATTCTTAAGGCTGGCAAGGACAATAGTCATTGAATCCCAATTGGTTTCCCATCTACACTTACCCAGAGCAGACACTTAGATGCTTGACCCCATTGGCTCCCCTCCATGGCACTCACTTCTTGAGGTAGCCAAGCATCAATTCCCATGAAAACTCCTCATGGCGAACTTTGTGTCTCTACTAAGGGCTGTAAGAATATGGGTTGCTTCAAAGGTCCGACCTCCTGCACCAATGACTAGAAAATTTTTGGCCGCTATGAACAAGGTGTTTAGTAAGTCTTCCCGTTAGGAGCTACCCTTCGAAGTTGCGCAAGTGCAATTGAGGCCTATAGCCCAATGAAGCACCAAGAACTTAGTAGTCACACAAGCGTGATTGAAATCTCTAGGATCCTACTAAGCACCCAATGTGAGAGTAAACTCTCATATAGCCCCAACCATTAACCCTTTCGTAGTCAATGGCCTATTTATTATAGTGAGTTGGGAACCCTAGGTCCGGGTGTACTCACATGGGTCGTTCCCCTCTTACCTTCTCAAAGAGAAAGTTGGGAGGGCAGACCTGCTAGAGGTAAACACACAATCAAATAAGAAAAGGTTGGAGGGTTTGGATTTCTGATCATCTAGTAAGATGAGGGCATACTTTCCTACCTAGGGTTTGGATTTCTTAAAGACACATAAGACAATGGTTCATTCCATTTTAATTAATATCTAGGTGCCTAATTTAAATAAATGCACAATATTTGGTTGAATCAGCTAGGCAACCTGCAAAACCACTTGATTAGTAGTTTGAAAAATGGAGTCTTCAAAAGGCGTCCTGCAAAACAACTTGATTAGTAGTTTGGAAAAATAGAGTCTTCAACAAGCATCCTGCAAAAAACAACAAAATGACAAAAATATTAATTTTTTTTTATTTTTTGGGAATGAATAGAAAAACATGAATAAAATTTTTTTTACTAATGACAAATGTGGATTTGAAGAAAGCTTTGATGGGTAAATGGGGTTTGACTAGGTTTTTGCCACTTTCCAAGGGATAGGCAAGCGAAAAATGGGGATTTTGGAGGAGATATGAAGGAATGGGAAAATGTGTCCAAGAGGGACAAAGAAGAAAAAGTTGGAGATGGATAATATGAGAAAAATTTGGAGGTGATTGGATAAAAGGGGAAGAAGTTATGGCAAACCCTAAAAATAAAGAAATATGGGATTTTGGGCTTCAAAAAGTGGATTTTTGGGATAAGGCCTCCAAGGAAGGAAATGTGGAAAATAGCAATGTGGAGAATCTGGTGAAGTTTGGAGGATTTCTGATTGTCTAGATAGACAAGAGCATAATCTCCTACTTTCACACTTTCCTGCGGTCAGACATTATCTTTAAACAGAGCAAATAACAGGAAATTAAAAAAAAAGAAATGCAGACTACAGTTAGTGCCTAAAAATTTCAAACAGATCAACAGAATAGACAGTAGCACTAAATAGATAGAAAAGTGTCAAAGGTCTAGATTTCTAATTGTCTAGATAGACAAGAGCATACTCCTATTTTCACACTTTCCTGTAGTCAGAGCATACAGTCGCGCTAAACAGAATAGAAAAGTGAAAGGCCTGGATTTCTGATGTCTATATAGACATGAGCATACTCTCCTACTTTCACACAGATTATAATCAAACAGAGCAGATAATAGAGCAAATAATAGATCGGATAATAGGAATTCAAATTCTTACAAAAACGCTCGTGCTAAACGCAGAGCTATCGTGCTGAAACTGAAACCGAAATAGAAAAAGAACAGAAACAAAAATGCAACAGAAATAGAAAAGAAGTTGTTGCACTGAAATACAGAGTCGCTATTTTGGAACCTACAAAATAGATTTTTCTTTTTTTTTTGTAGTCATGCTATTCTAGAATCTGCATCTCACAACTCACAAAAACCTAAAAAAAAATATTAGTTCTTACGGACGTGGGTCCCATCGGGCATGCCAAAATGAAGAGGGGAAAACAAATTTGAAGGTCAAATGATCAAAACATAATGAAATAAACATGCAGAATGCTAAAATATCATTAAAATACCATTTCACCTTGCTATTTTACCTTCTCCTTTGGATTGAGCTTGATGAAGTGAAGGCGCCCCTTGATAATGCTCCACTTGATGTGCTCCTTTGATTGCTGGATGTGGATGGCTCTCCAATGTTGTGCACAAATGGAATGGATTTGAAAAATGATAAGGATGAGATGTTCAAGTTGCCAAGATGATTTCTTGGGCTCAAAAGGGCAGCATAAACTTACTGGATTTCAAGATGTGTAGAATGAAGGGATGGAGTCCTATTTTATAGGAAGAAGAGAGGAAAATGGATGGCTAGGATGAATTCAAGATGAAGGGCTAAGATTTACTTGTGAGCTCACACAAGCTCCAAGAGAGGGTGTGGAGACCAAGAAATATGCCTTAAAGGCATTTCGTATCTCCACACTCCATAAGATGCATTGGAGCAATTAAAAATTCTCCAAAAAAGGATATCATGGGGATTGGAGGAATAAAAAGGAATTAAAAATTCCTTGGGAGAGGGGATGCCTAGAGGAATGTGTGATTTCGAAAATCTTACATTCACCTAGGAAAAAAGCATTTAAAGCTAGTGGCTAGATGAAAAGGACAAAGAGTTGACTTTGTGACTAATCATGATGATTAACCATTAACGACTCATTAGGAGGGGATTAGAGGAAATGTTAGGTGGGATTAATATTTGTAGGAGAATTTGACTAGGAGAGAGAATGAGTGGAGGGAATAAAAAATTAGAAGAATAATGTTAAGTGAGTTTAGGGAGTTTCTAGAAGAATGAATTAAGAAGATGATTTGTAGGAATCATGTAGGTTAACTAATTAATTAAAATTAATTAGCTAATAGGAAGATTTGTGAGGATTTGATTTTTTTTAGAAGAATAAAGAAAGGAATTGATTTATTAAATAAATCAATCATATGCTATAGTGACAATATTAATTATATTTAATTAATATTGAAAGAAATTTGAATTAACATAATTAATTAATTAATTATGTGAGGAATAATTAAAATAATTATTTTTAAGTGTCTACACTTCCATTGCCATAGATTCTTAAAAAACTTCATGCACGACATACCAATCAGTTAATCATATCTAGTTCATCAACTTCCTCCATTAAATAATGCTTTTATTCATTCAATGCATTCTGTTATTACTCGGTTGCAACTTGGTAAATACTAAACTTCACTCGGTAGACATTCCTCCTTCATTAACCAATAGCAATAACCTTAGGGTTTACCAACTAGGTTCCTTAGGTTTTACCGACTAGGTTCTTTACTCGGTAACATAGTATAGTATTAACCTTACAAATAATAACATATGTAGGATATCAAAACAATCTAAACATCATGATCTCATCATTGTCTAACTCGATAATAGTTGCCCATTGAATAACTTATTCCTCCCCTTATTCACCACATTCTTTCTGTGTCTTTTACCGACATCTTAATTCTTTTCAAAACATACTTCTTAAGATATGGTAACATCATACTGAATCAGAAAATCAATTTCTTGACATCAATAACAAAATAATATTGTTAAAACAATAAACATCCTTAATCAGTTATATCCATAATCATCAACAACTTTCTCAATATCCTTATTTAAATGCCAACAATCTCTTATTGTAACTGGAATGCCAACAATCTCCCCTTGTCTGTTATAATGCCAACAATCTCCCCCTTTGGCATTGATGGCAAAACCAATTGATTTGACCTAATTGATTCAGATTCAGATTGCTGTGAAATGTTGAAATTCTCTCCCCTTGTCATTAGTCTTCTCCCCCATACATTATTCTTCTCCCCCTTTGACAACAATGCCAAAAAGAAAACTAATACATAATTTCTTCTTGTGAGAAGTGATTCTTTTGCTATTAGGTCTCAACTTAGTCTCGGTCGGAGCATTTTGTCTTCAATTTCTGTTCCCTATTTTTGTTTACTGCACACCTTTAGAAAACCTCTTAAATTGTGTAAATCAGCATCAACTCCTAAAAAGGTATTTTGTAGAGTCATCAAATTGATGCTTTCACTGAACTCGGTTAGTGAGTAGAAGAGAGGGGTAGGACCCCTAACTTACTTTTGAGATACTCAAAAGTGTCCCTTGGCAATGGCTTGGTGAAGATATCTGCTATTTGTTCCATTGAGCTAACATATTCCAATGCCACTTTCTTCTCTTGGACTTCTTCTCTAAGATATTGATACTTGATAGAGATGTGCTTTGTCTTAGAGTGCATAACAAGATTCTTTGAAATGTTTATGGCACTAGTATTGTCACAGAATATAGTTACTGGCTCGGTAACTTTCTAATTTATGCCTTCCAACAGTTGTTTTATCCATGCTATATTGGTACAATTCAATGTTGCAGCAACATATTCAGCTTCTATTGTTGACTGTGAAATACATCCTTGTTTCTTGCTAAATCAACTCACTAGTCTTTCTCCTTAAAAGAAAGCTCCTTCACTTGTGCTTTTCCTTTCGTCAATGTTATCTACCCAATCAGCATCAGTATAAACTTTTAAATCAAAAACATTTCCTTTCTGATATACTAAGCCATAATCTTCAATGCCTTTCAAGTATCTGAAAATTCTCTTGATTGTTGTCATATGTGTTTCCTTGGGATCTATAGAAAATCTTGCAATTATATCTACTACATGTGCTATATTTGGCCTGCTGTGAACAACATATTGCAACTTTCCAATCATAGATCGATAAAGTGTCTCATCAATAGATGCAGACTCATCATTCTTTGATAGTTTCTAGTTGGTAGTCATAGGAATACTTATTGGTTTTGAATCCTCCATTCCAAATTTCTTCAAGATTTCCTTTATATACTTGGATTGAGTAATGAAAATCTCATCTTTCATTTGCAGTATCTGTAGACCTATAAAATACTTTATTTCACTGATTAATGACATCTTAAATTTTTTAGACATTTCACTTCCAAAGTTCTTGCATAAAGAGTCATTTCCACAAAAGATAATATCATCAACAAATATGGCTAAGATCAGTATTCCATTGTCTTCATCATTCTTCATGTACATATTACTATTTTCACTAGTTCTTATAAAACCAATCTTGATTAAATAAGAGTGAAATCTCTCATACCATGCTCTAGGTGCTTGCTTTAGACCATATAAAGCTTTGTTCAGCTTACATACCTGATCTTTATTCTCTCCTTCAACAAATCCTTCAGGTTGTTCAATAAAAACTTCTTCTTCTAATATACCATTCAGAAATGCAGATTTGACATCCATTTGATATACCTTGAAATTATTGTAAGCAGCATATGCCAACAATGTTCTTACTCCTTCAAGTCTTGCCACAAGTGCAAAAGTCTCACCATAATCAATTTCTTCTTCTTGAGCATAACTTTTGTAAACTAGTCTTTCTTTATTTCGAATGACCTCACCTTTTTCATTCAACTTGTTTCTAAAAATCCACTTTGTACCAATTACATTTTTGTCCTTCGGTCTTGGGACTAGTGTCCATGCATCATTCTTCTTGATTTGATCAATCTCTTCTATCATAGAATTTATCCAATCTTCACTGTTAAATGCCTCTTTCACTATCCTCGGTTCAAATTCAGATATCAGACATGTGTTCTGTCTCAGTTTGTTCCTTGTCATCACTGGATCATTCTTATCTCCTATAATCTGACTTGATGCATGATTCCTTCTAGCATACTTGGCTAATATAGGCTCGGTAGATTATGTATGATCTTCTTCATCACTCGGTAACTGGATATTCTCTTCATTTCCTTCAGCAGTTTTCTCGATAGGACTTCTCGGTTGAACATATACAAATCCTTCATAATCTTCTTGTTCTTTGGAATTTTCACATTTTCACTTTCTACTATTTTCTTAGATGATTTGATCAGACATTTAAATGCTTTGCTTCTAGAAGAATAACCTAGAAATATTCGTTCATCACTTTTCTGATCAAACTTATACCATTTCTGTCATCTTTGTGAACATAGCATCTACTTCCAAAGATTTTAAAGTAGCTTACATTAGGTTTCTTGTCATACCAGATTTCATATGGTGTCTTCAAAGTTCCTTTTTTCATTTGTACTCAGTTCAGGGTGTAAACAGCAGTGCTTATTGCTTCTCTCCAAAAATTTTGTGGTACTTTCTTTTCAATCATCAGGGTTCTGGCACAATCCACAATAGATTTGTTTCTTCTCTCAGCTATTCTATTTTTTTGTGGAGTTCTCGGTGTAGAGACTTGTCTTTTAATACCATGATCATTGCAGAATAAGTTGAACTCATCAAAAGTGAACTCTCCTCTATCAAATCTAAGACATTTCAGTTGTCTTCCTGTTTTATTTTCAACTCTTGCCTTGTACCATTTAAACATTTGAAAAGCTTCTGATTTTTCTTTTAAAAACATTACTGACATCAACCTTGAGTAATCATCCACAAATAATATGAAATATTTATCACCATAATAACTCTAAACTTTCATAGGACCACAAAGATCAGTATGCACAAGATCTAAAATTCCCTTAGAAATGTAGGACTTACTTGTAAAGCTTTATCTTGTCATCTTTCCCATCTGGCATCCTCGGCACATAGCATTCTTAGGTTTCTTAAGACTCAGTAGACCTCTTACTCGGTGCTTCTTACTTATTTTGATCAGATTATCAAAATTTACGTGACAAAACCTTTTATGCCATAACCAGGTATCATCTATCTTTGCATATAAACACTTATTCCAAGTTGAGTCAAGGTGAAATGTGTTAACTTTTGTTTGTGTTCTGATAGTTGCTAACTTTCCATGCTTGTCATGAACTTTGACAATTCCTTTCTGAAACTCTATTCGGTATCCTGTATTGTTTAGCTGTGCTACACTCAACAAATTGTATTTCAAACCTTCAACCCAATAAACATCATTACATTTAGCATTGTCAAGAAGTGTTATGGATCCTTTACCTCTTACTGGACATGGTGCATCATTACCAAATCTTACATAGCCTCCATCATAATCTTCTAATATAACAAACTTGTGTTTATCACCTATCATGTGATGTGAGCATCCACTATCTATGATCCAAGAATCATTAGTATTTATGTGAGATATTAAAGCTTTTTCTTCATACCTTTCTTCATCTGATCCATCTTTGATAGCCACATAAACAACTTCCTCTGTATCAGTTTCATCTGATTTATCATCATTTGATTCCTCATTAGCTATTAGGCATGTCTTTTTATCTCTTCTTTTGAAGTCTCAGTGTCTTCTGTAATGATTATCTTTCTGTCTGTCATCTTGGTAATATCTCTGTTCACTAGATTCTTTGTCAAGACAGTTAGAAGCCATATGTCCTATTCTATCACAGTTAAAACATTTCAAAGGCAACTTTCCTTTGTGCTTACCTTTTCCTCTCTATAGCCTTCTAGCTAATAGTGCTTCAAACTCTTCTTGCTTTCTGATTTCTTCATATAGTTTGTATACCTCCTCCATGTTTTTGTGAAATATTTCACTTTCTCCACAGTGATTCCCTTCAGAATACTTATACTTTCTATCATTGTAATCATCAGATTCATCAAGATGAAAAGAACTAAATGCAGAATCAACTTTATTTACCAAAAACCCACTGTTATCAAAGTTACTTAACTCAAATGCACGTAGCTTACCAATAGTAGCATCCAAAGAAATTGGCATATTGGGTACAGATCTTAATTCATTGATTGCAGAGACTCGAATTGCATAAGCAGGTAGAAGGGTTCTCAATAACTTACTTGTGACATCCTTCTCTTCAATGGTTCCTCCCGGTCCTTTGATTTGATTGACAATCTCCTTTAACCTTGTACTATACTGGGTTATGTTCTCACCTTCAGTCATTCTCATAGATTCAAGTTGTCCTCTTAGACTATCCACTTTTTCTCTTTGAACATGTTCATCACCACCATACACAGATATGAGCTTGTCCCACATTGCGTTGGCATCATTGCAGCCTTCTAGATCATTAAACTCTGAGTCGGTCAATGCAGATGTTATTTCAATCATTCCTTGAATATGTTCTTGCTTTTCCTTTATCTCTTCCATTGTCAATGGATAGGTGCTAGGTGGAGTTAAATCATTCTCCAGATACTATACAACATATTCTCCAATTCCTGATAGGTGCAGCTTCTTCCTTTTCTGCCATGTAGAGAAACTTGACTTGTTCAGCTTCGGTGCTTCCCTCTTATACATCTTTGGATATTTTCCTCAAGTGCCTTTAAACTTTACTTCTAGAGTCCAAAACTCTGATACCAATTGTTAATAAGATGAGAGGGGGGGGTGAGTCATACAAACTTAATCTTCAATATTTTCAATAGATTCAACCTCAGTAACCTTATCATAAAAACTGTGAAACATGCAAACTCATAAACAGATAACACCACAAAGCATATAACACCAGATTTAATGTGGAAACTCAAATAGGGAAAAACCACTATGGGATTTTGGACCCACTAAGAAATATACTCTTCTAGAGTATGCTTGGTTAAAAGAAAATCCTGTTAAAGATTACAAACACATTGCTAGATGTGACCCAGTTAAGGGATTTCCCTTAGATCTGTTAGGATCTTCACCTTGTTAGAAGTGACCTTGTTAAAGGGTTTCAAACACTCAATCAGAATGTCACCTTGCTAGAGGATTTACAAATAAGACTATTAAGTCCACTCAGTTAAGAGATTTTCTATCACTTACAAATAAACAACAGTAATGAATATGTCTGCAACTTTGCATCTAAAATGCTAAAGTAGATTCTTATTTGCTCAATACAATCTTGTCATAGGACTTATCTTGTCCCTCTGTTGGGCTCCTTACTCTATTTATTCAAACAGGTCTTCAAGTTTATATGCTTGGTAATCACTATGTAGCATCCATGTGCTTACACTTGCCCACATACATTGTTTATCAACAGTTCTTTATTTATAAACAATTTGCTAACCGCTTAATCTCCTTGATCACATTTCCCATGATCAATCATAGCCATCAGATCTTCAATCTTGACCAGGTTCAATGTATCCTTTGATCTGAAAATGTTTTACCTCACCTTGGAACTTGTGTTAGGGTATTGCAGTTCAATCTGAGCTGTAGATCTTCCTACCGATCTTCCATTGTTATAGATTCTTAACAAACTTCATGCATGACATACCAATCAGTTAATCATACCCATCTCATTAGCTTCCTTCATTAAATAATGCTTTTATTCATTCAATGCATTCTATTATTACTCGGCTACAACTCAGTAAATATTAAACTTCACTCGGTAGACATTCCGCCTTCATTAACCGATAACGATAACCTTAGGGTTTACCGACTAGGTTCCTTAGGGTTTACCAACTAGGTTCTTTACTCAGTAACATAGTATAGTATTAACCTTACAAATAATAACATATGTAGGATATCAAAACAATCTAAACATCATGATCTCATCATTGTCTAACTCGGTGATAGTTGCCAATTGAATAAGTTATTCCTCCCCTTATTCATCACATTTTTTCTATGTCTTTTACTGACATCTTAATTCTCTTCAAAAAATACTTCTTAAGATATGGCAACATCATACTGAATCAGAAAATCAATTTCTTGACATCAATGACAAAATAATATTGTTAAGAAAGTAAACATCCTTAATCAGTTATATCCATAATCATCAACAACCTTCTCAATATCCTTATTGAAATGCCAACAATCTCTTATTGTAATTGAAATGCCAACAATCTCCCCTTGTCTGTTATAATGCCAACAATGATGTGATGGACATGATATGATAATGCATGAGATGCTATGAGATGTTTCTTGAAAATGAGATGTATGATATGATATGTAACTAATTGTAAAATGACATGCAACTAATTGTTTTTTAGCATCCTCATTCTGTATTTGTCATCTTTTATAGCCACATGTTGTTTGCTTTCGATATATGTATCATCATTGACCATTGATTTATTTTGGAATATGTTGAAATTTTATACAAGCATAATGGTATAATTGAACCATAATGACCTGAAAAAAAATTTCATGATTTTTTATTTTTCAAGATAGCATAAGCATCAAGGTATAATTGAACCAGGACAACCTGAGTGTGGATTGTGTATAAACAGACAAGATTAAACCATTTGTATGCTAAAGTGGATTCATGTCTTCAGTGATATGTTGTGATTCATGTCTTGAGACAAGAATTTACACAGTACAGATGATCGCCTCACAGATAGAAAACTAAAAAAAATATTGGAGTCTCCTGATGTTCTCTAGCTTTGAATCATTGTGGAGAAAAGTTCAGAAGATCCAATAATTCAAAAAGTTTAAGTGCAAAATAGTCAAAACTTTATGCAAGATGCTTCATTTGATACATCGGAAAATCATCCATTAGTTCTTTGTGAATTTTACTTTGTGATCCATGTTTTTCTTTGTGATTGTGCGAGTTTTGTTTGCTAGATATGATGTTTTGACTTTGCTTCTAGTTTTGATGGTTGGAACATGCTATAAGTTTTGACTAATATTTGCCCCTAGCTAAATATGCCTCTCGATGTGGATATGTACAGTGATTACCAAGCCATGGTAAGATGTGATGAAGGAATATGCAGATAAACCAGGATAGTGACTATGCTAAGTATGTCCTGAATGGATATGATGATCAAAATGTCGGGCGACGACCGATAGTGTTTTAAGGATATGGATAGAATGGTATGGATATAGATAGAGGAGTTGTTCTCTCACAATAGCGCCTATTGCCAAGTTTTCGCCAGTTGCTTTTATTGTACCTTTTTATTTGCTATTTCTTGATTTTTTTTTTTTTTTTTATTTTTTAACTTTTCCGTGCATTAGACTCCTCAAGTGTAGTATTTCTTCAGATGGATGTTGTTGTAGACACCCAAAATTGTCCAGTCTAATTACATAAATATTATTTACTTAATTATCTAATCTTAATTCTTCTATTAATTAAATAAATCTATATTTATTTAATTAATTCATTTATCCTCTTCTAGCCTTATTTCTCATTTAAATAAATACATTTATTTATTTAAATTATCCTTTTCCTAAATTAAATAAATATTTTTATTTATTTAATTATCCCACTTCTTCTATTAATTAAATAAATCTTTATTTATTTAATTAATTCATTAGCCTTTTCTACCCATGACACATGTCATTCATCTTTTAATTCATACACTACCTACCCCTTTCATTATTTTATTATTTCTTTTACCTACCCTCTAATCATAGCCGACCTCCTTTTACACCTCTCAATCTTATCCCTCCATTTCATATAGTGTCTTCTATATAAGGAGATGCTTCCTTCATTATCAAACCCTAATGACCCTAATCAATCATCCTAATCGTTCTATACATTCTAATCATCTTTTATGCAATTGACTACACTACGATCCTACTAGCAACCACATTCCATTCTTTGTTGAGCTCTTGTGCACATAAAATCTGAGAGCAAATATATCAAGCAAGATCAATGGAGATCCAAACCCTATTGGACATGTGATGGTATAATCTTTGTGATTTCATTTGATTTGCATTGTCTTAGGTAATCTTCATATGTTATGGTGGATCTTTGTTGTTGTTAGGCTAGGGTTTTGTGGTTGGATTCATTTAGCCTTTCAATATTGTTATTATTGTTATCCATTTTCACCATATACATTTTGGCATGCCCCGTGGGACATGGATTTTTATTAGATCTATATTTTTTGCAGATTTTTCTAATCCTATATTGCTATTTTGTAAAACAATTTGGAGAATAACCTTGTGCAGCTAGGGTTTTCGACACAAAATTAAGATCTTGGAGAGATTCAATCATATCTCACAAACGGCTAAGAAATTTTGCACCAAATTTTTTTTTTAGGTTGAAGAAAGTATCAGGAGCGCTCAATCCAAAATTCAAAATTTTTGGAGCACATTTTCATTTTCTATGATTTTTTTATGATTTTTCATAAAAAATTAACTTTGAGAGAAAATGAGAGAATTTTTTGGATTTTCTTACATTTTTGGAAATCTCTCATAATTATACATAGGATCTATTCTTTGTGATTTTAATTATGATACAAAATATTTCCCTAAAAATCGGATCTTTAAAAATTAGGGTTTTTCTTTATTTTGATCAGATCTCACAAACAACTTTGAATTTTGACATAAAAATTTTTGTGCAGGTCAGGAAAACTATCAGAAAGATTAAGTAAAAATTTCAAAGTTTTTGGATTGATTTTGCATTTTATATGAATTTTTTATGATATTTCATAAAAAATTAATTTTGAGAGAAAATTAGCAAATTTTTCAGATTTTCTTACATTTTTGGAAATGTCTCAGAATTATACATAGGATTCATTATTCATAATTTTAAATTTGATGCAAAATTATTTTTCAAAAATCAGATCTTTGAAAATTAGGGTTTTGCATCATTTTACTCATTTCTCACAAACTACTTGGATTTGTTGTAGAAAATGTTTTGTGCAGGTTTGGAAGACTATCGGGACTCTCTAGTAAAAGTTTCAGATTTTTTGGATTGATTTTGCATTTTATATGATTTTTTTATGATTTTTCATAAAAAATTAATTTTTGGAGCAAATTAGCAAATTTTTTGGATTTTCTTACATTTCTGGAAATCTCTTGAAATTTCACAGGTGGTATTTTTTTATGATAAATCAGATCTTTGAATTGGTCAACAAAACGCATTGTTGAAAGCCCCTATTTCACAAAGTCTTTTGGATCTAAAATTTACCTAACTTGTGTGCATGCAAGAAGGGGTGATTATTTCAAACAATCCAAACAATTAATAAATATTTGTTGCAGGTCCTTGGCAAGGGTTTTTGGATTTTTATTGTGTGCCTTGTTTTCATAGACTAGCAAACACTTCAATTGGTGCACTAAAATTGAATCATTGTCTTTTGTGTCTTGAGCAATAGGCTCTTTTTGTTTAATCTTTAGAGGGCTTGTCTTCCCCTATGGTCATTAGGACTACTAGTGAGAAGAGAATGACCCAGTGGTAGTGAAGGAAAACCCACCTCTTCCAAACCACTATAAATAACTGTATTCATGGTGAAAACTATGGATAACGTGTGCTGATTAGTTCATACCGACACTATGTCTCCCCATAAACCCATTTGATCAAATTTATTTGATCATTTGTAGGGTGTAACCCCTACCGGCTGGGAGCCTTCTATATTTACAGAGCTGAAAGTGCCGCATGTATGGCCACACGAGCGGATGCCCTTACTAGCACCTTTTTGTTTTAGAAGCCCACATCCTTCTAGTTGTTGGGGCAGGAGGTCAAACCTCTGGTAGCGGCCCACACACATATGGTTCTTAGTAGAGATACAAAGTTCACCACGGGGAGTTTTCGTGGGGACTGATGCTTGGCTGACCCAAGAAGTGAGTGCCGAGGGTGGAGCCAGTGAGTTCAAGCATCTAAGTATTCGCTCTGAATAGTGTAGCCTCGGGGGTAAAACCTCATGTGGGATCAACAGCTATTGTCTTGGCCAGCCATAAGAATTGTGCTTGACTTATTTTAAACATTCAAAACATTTAAGACCAAACAGCAAAACATTGTGTCTTTTGTGTCTTCAAGTGTATGCAAAATAATTTTACATCAAACAACACACTTTTCTTGGAGTCGTTTTCAGTCTAAACACTTGCAAACATTGAGTCCTCAACAACATTGTGTCCTCTTGTCACGAAAAATAGTCAAACATTCAGATTTGGTCACAACCAACAACTTCACAACTTGGAAAAATTTTACAGTCCAGCAAACAAGAGCAATCAGTTTCAGAATTCTTGAGCTTCCTAGGTTGTTTTTCCAGGTTTTCATCTAGCATTCAACTTGTCTTTGGGTCTCACAAAGTCCATCATTGCTTTACATCTTGCATTAAATTTACATTTGTCTAAACTTGAGTCAAAAGGTCACTTGCTTGTCCTCATCATACTTTGTCAACACACTATATACAACAACACTTTGCTAAGTGGTCCCTCATCAAGGTTTCTTACCTTTGGGTCTCATTTGGTCTTACTTAGAGTCAAGGTCAACTTACCTCATCAAGAGAAACTATCCTCTCTTTGGAAGTCACACCTACTCTACTACATACATACTTGGTCTTACACTTTGAACATTGCAAGTACACTTCAGATTCATTCACATTCCATCCAACTCTTGGTCTTCCATACTCTTTCCATTTTTCATCTAGTCTCACACATCTTGGTCAATACCTAGTTCATGGTTGAAACCTATCTTCAAAAATCTAGGAGAGAAACTAAAGAGGCTCAAGAGTCCGCAAACATGAGTTCTTATGAGTATGACAATGATATCTTTTTCAATTCTAATCATACTACATTACCTGACATGGATGTCTATAGAAACATTCCAAATGTTGAGAACATGGACACTATAAACAACAATGCTACACAAAATGACAATGTGGACAACTTTTCAGTACATTCAGTAGATGTGGAAGAATCCATTATGAATCCCCATTTCAATCGATTGGTTGAGGAAATAATGAGGAGGGATAGACAATACTTCTTACAAATGATGGCACAAGGTGGAGCCAAGATACCTCATGATTTTGACATGTCTCAAATAATGGAACATAGACCTTTGCAACAACCTCACTCCAATATGGATCAAAGGAGACCTAATAGTGGAGGAAATAGAGGACCACATATGGTACCTGAATCACCATCAGCTTTGCTTCAAAAACCAGAGGTCCCACATACACATGGTCAAACATATGATACTTACCTTCGTAGACCATTATGGAAGTCTTATGCAGAGAAATATGCTCAATCACATATCAATGCTAAGGATCAACCACCACAGCAATTGGATATTCAAAGGCATGCTCAAAATTTGGACACAAGGAAACCCCGTGTCAAATTTGGGGGCAACACATTAGAACATGACATGCCTGTAGAGTATGGTATACATGGACAAAATAGATATGGCATTCCTCAACATGAATCTATACCAAGTGGTCCATATACGCAGCATCATTACAGACCTCCTCCATATGAACATGTGTATGATCAATATCATCCATATATGCAACATGCTCCTCCTCCAATTGGTGCCTCAAGCATGGGGTATGGTCCAAGAAGTCGATCTCCACCTAAGAGCAATTTGGAGCAACAAATCAGGGACTTACAAAAGAAAATGGAGGACATAAATACACCAAAGCCAACATACACAATGAGAGACATATGTCCTTATCCATTTGACAAGAGCATTCCAATGCCTCCTTTTCCTACACACTCTGTGACGCCTAAATTTGATAAGTATAGAGGAAAAGGGGATCCTAAGGCACACATAAGATAGTTTTTCATAGCTTGCATTGAGGTAGCAGTAGAAGAGACATATTTGATGAGATTATTCCCACAAAGCTTAGGTGATCAAGCTATGGAATGGTTCTCCCAACTCCCACCTGGTATTAAGTCATGGGGTGATCTAGCAGAGGCATTTATCCAACATTTCTCCTACAACATAGAGACAGACATATCAGTCACTACTTTGTGCAACACCAAGCAAAAAGAGGGAGAGTCTTTTGCATCATTCTTACAAAGATGGAGAAATCTAGCCAGTAGATGCTCTTGTGAAATTCCACAAAAACAAATGGTAGAGATGTTCACACAAAATGTTAACAAAGACATTGGCTATGACTTAAGGAAAGCTTGTTTGTCTACCTTCAAGGACGTCATTGAAAAAGGCTTAGCAACAAAGAAGGTCCTAATTGAACAAGGAATTATTAAGATATTCAAGGAAAACAAAGATGACTTTAAAGGAAAAGACAAGCCAAGATGTTGGAATAAAAACAAGAACACAGTCAATGATGGTGTTGTTGATGCCAACACAGTGCGACCCAAATTCATCTTTTCAGGATCAAGTTCTACAAACAATCAAGTGAATACTCAAACAAATTCTAGATCACGAAGGAAGTACACTCCATTGGGAGAACCACTTGAGTCAGTTTTCAAAAAGCTAGTGGCAAACAAGGTAATCACTATTCCAAATTTTCCTCAATATGAACCAAAGGTCAAACCAAATTGGTGGAATGATGATGAATATTGTGAATTTCATAAGAGAAAGGGTCATAAGATAGGAAATTGTCATTGACTGAAGAACATCATACAAGATCTCATTGATAGAGGTGACATTGAGATTGAGGGACACTCATCTAATCAAGAACATGAGATGTTTAAGGAACCATTCCCAAAACATGACAAAGGAAAAGCTTAAGCCACAGAGGATCAAACCAACTATACCAGAGCATCCTATAACTATGATTCAACTATCAATCACATCTCGATGGACAATTACATCTCTACTATTATCAAGGACAAAACACTTGAGAATTCTACACAAAGACCCAAGATCGTTCTGAAAGGCGTTGGATCTTCTTCCGAACCTACCTCTGAATGTCATGTTACAACCCATCGATGTAAAATCACTTTGCAAGGTGCTCCAGCAAAGAACACCACTTCCTTATCAACCAAACTTGAGTATGACCTTGTAGAAAAATTAGGGAAGACACCTGCACTCATCTCCATTCTTGAGCTCCTACGCATATCCCCTGCACATAAATCCATTCTTGACAAAATCTTGAGAGAAACTATTGTTCCTACTGATCTGAACGTGGACCAATTTCAAGCCATGGTGGGATACCTTTCCATTCCACACTCCCTTACATTCATAGAAGCCGATGACGCCTCCGTAAGTCAGCCACATAATGCACCTTTACACATTGAAGCCTTCATACACAAACATAGAATCAAACGAGTCCTAATAGATGGAGGAGCGGGTCTAAACATTTGTACATTGAGCACTATTAAACAATTGGGATATTCTGACAAAGCTGTGAATTCTACAAACAAAATTACTATCAAAGCTGATGATGATGAAGAGCGTTCATCCAAGGGTACAGTCACCTTGCCTCTCAGAGTTGGGCCAGTTACAAAAGATGTGGTTTGTCAAGTCCTAGACCTCGATCTCACATACAACATATTGCTAGGACATCCATGGATTCATGAGATGGGAGCAGTCCCATCTACATATCATCGATGTATCAAGTTCTGTCACAATGGAGTTGAAGTGACCGTCAAAGCTGACCCGAATCCATTCATATATTGCAACAATCTACAACCTAGATTAGAAATAACAATCCCAGTCAATCAACAAGCTATTCCTTCTTCAGCATATGTGTATCCAGAATCCTTGAAAGCTTATACATCAAAGCAAACAAAGATCAAAGAAAGGTTCAAGATTAAAGACATGGGATGTGGTGAGTATATCTTTCATGTTGATAAACTCCCACTATCTCCTAACACATTTTGTCAACAGGAACAATCTACAAACAATTTGCAAGGAATTGGGTGTGAACCACCTAGTGTTGTGGCTACTAAGTCTGAATGCAAATCTCCTCTAGTGGTGCAAGCAACTCTTGTTATCAATAGTCCTAAGAGTGGTTCCAACAAAGAATCTATTGAGTCTATCGACAACCCTCTTGATAACTCACATAGCCTTACCATTTCATCCAGTCATTCCATTTCCACTCCACTTCCAGACTTGGATCAACAAGAATTACAAAAGCCCTTACTCATTGGGGATCAAAAATCAAGCTTTGAAAAGAAAAATCTAAAAGTCAATAATAAAGAAAAGTCCTGTAGTCCAAATCAAAATCAAAAGCTATTGGACTTTGCAAAAATCAAGGTCAAGGATAAAAATCCAATGAAAGAAAAAGAACAAGAGATGATCTCCCCTAATACCAAAATAACTGGGGGCAAAAGTTCTAAAATTTCAAGCCAAAAAGCATACTTGTTGATCCTAAGTCTCCATCATGTCATCCTACTTTCACTTCTTTTCACAATCATAAGCCTTCATCACTCATCCATTTGTTCCACATATCCTTTCCCTTCTGGCGATACATCATGGACCTTTAATGGAGCTTCCTTGAAGGACTTTGTTATCAAGGATGCCCAAACTTCTTCAGGTGACACGCATACGGGCCTGTGTAGTCCACACACTAGTAATTCTATCTCAGTTCCTTCATCGAGGAAGACATTCAATCAAGCTACACATCATTCAGTCAAGGAACAATGCAACTACAATCACAAGGTAAAGCCTCACACATTTGAGGTAGGTGACTTGGTTCTCAGAAAAAATCCCAAAAATCAGCAAGACAGAGAGAAGAAGGGCAAGTTCGAACCAAATTGGCTTGGTCCTTACATCATTATAGCAACATATGGATCTAGGGCATATCAGCTCTCAACTACAGAAGGTGAACCTTTGGAGGATCCTATCAATAGCATGCACCTTCGCAGGTTCTACACATAGCTCTTTGGAATATCCTAATTTCAAAAATACAAAAAAAATCAAAAACAATTTAAAAAATACAAAAAAAATCAAAAAAATTCAAAAATACAACAAAAAAATTAAAAAATTAAAAAATACAAAAAAAATTATAAAACAAAAAAAAATCGTTACTTGGTGAAAACCTGGCAAACAGGCGCCTTGTGACACAAAAAACATTGAAAAATCGAAAAAAGTAAAGAGAAATAATTTCGTCCAACGGTGAAAACCACTTCGGTGGCACCTTGGGCAAGTACCATGGTGAAAACTGGGTCACCAGCGCCATGCATAGAGACATTGCTCCTCCCTCCTTTAGGATTCTCTTTCATCACTTCACTTTGCACATACTCACGACCTATTCGTTCATAATAAACTTACCCATTCCCATCATGGCTTGTTATTGATCTCCCTAAGATTGGTTAGCCATTCATAATAAACCTCCCTTTTCACCTCCTTTTCCATCCATAATAAATCAGATCCTATCTATGGCTAAGGCAAATCCTATGTCTAGTGATGGGTGTGGAATTGAGAACATCACATGTTTCGAGGAGTATAGTTTCTTCCAGCTTCCTTCAGTCTATCCGCGCACAATCCGGAATAAAGCAACATTTGCATCACAGATCCGCAATAAAGCAACATTTGCATCACAAATCTGCAATAAAGTTTCATCTTCTCCGCAATAAAGTATCAGTTTCATTGATTTAGTCAATTTTAGATGAGACACAGCAGCAACAATGGGCTTCAACAAATCAAATCTTTCAACAGACTCAGACAACATATGGTTCAATGCTATCTATCCATTTTGTGAAAGTAAACATTATGACCACAATCAAATAAGACTTATACAAGTGACAAGAGACACAAACTTGAGGACTACAGTGGATGTTGGTGTCGAGTCTTGGTTTTCTTTTGATTTCATCTTTTTTTTTGGTGACATGTCTTTTAGCTTTTCTGGGATGTCTTTGACTAGAGATTCTATCTCCAGGATGTCTTTTATTAGAAAGGTGAGGATGGGGTATCATCACCTATTTGTATTTTGTATCTGTGGATTGTCTCTTAGTAATGCTATGACTTGTCCAAGGATATGAGGACACTGTGAGTCTAGTATGAATTGGGGCATTCCTTGTTTGTGACTGTCTTATCTCCATGCAAACAGGTACAATGACTTTCTAGGTCAAACATATGCCTCGATTGTCATAACCTACTTGCCATAATAAAGCTCAATGATGATAATGCATAAGAAGCTCTTTCACTTTCATATCTTCTGTCCTCCATCCCCCTTTCTTGATTGACTTCCATCGTCCTTCTCGAGTCCGTGTAGCCTGCTATCACATGACTGAGTATAATGACACACCAAAAACATTTGCATTTCATGTAACTGCACCTACATTACCACATATAAGCATTTCATACATACATATAGATATCACCACTGCATCACATCCTGCACACAACACCTGTTAGCACAATTTACATTTGCATTATCATATTCATCTGCATTACTTACATTCACATTTGCATCATGCATACACATATAAAACATAAACGAACAAAAAAAAAAAATAGTGCATTGCATCATATACATATTTGCATCCATATCATAAGCATCACATAAGAACATATCATCACATAGGTACACATGCATATAGCTGTCGCAAAGATGAATCGTCTCATATATATATATAAAGTGTCATGATACAATGATGTCAAAAGCATATGGCTACAATCACTCGCAGGTGTCTACATCATTATACAAAATGGTACAAAACTGATACAGAGGAACTCACTGATCACTCCTGCCAACACTATTGGTAGTGCTAATCCTATCCATGTCATGGTATCCCATGCCACGTGTCCCACCCTCATCTCCAATCTTGGATCCTAGAACACTCATCTAAGGGCATCCCTGTCTCTGTCTTGACCGTATGGAATCAGCTCCCCATCAATCAGTATCCACATAATCTTGTATACATCCTCCAGGGTGACTGTCATCTCCCCCATCGGCAAATGGAAACTACAAGTCTTTGAGTGCCATCTCTTAGTCAGCGCAGTCAGCAATCCCATGTTCGCCCAAAACTCAAGCAAATATAGAACATGTCTCAATCCCATAGCCTCAATCGCAGCTCGGTCCTCGGTTGTCAACTCAGGTTGCAACCTTTGAGTCGATGTGAATCTCTCCCATGACTCCAACATAGGAAAATACTCCTGCAGTCAAGCAAATCAATCATGTCAGTCATCGTGGCATTCACTGTTCATCACAAAATGCTACTTTTTATCTAAGTGCATATGGCTATATATCCTAGTGACACTCACTTTCATCACAAAGTGTTGCTTCTATCCTATTGGTACTCCCTATTCATCACAAAGTACTACGTGTGTTGCACTCCCTGTTCATCACAAAGTGCTACTCACATTTGCACTCCCTGTTCATCACAAAGTGTTGCTCATATTTTAGTACTCCCTGTTCATCACAAAGTACTCTATCTTGGTACTCACTGTTCATCACAAAGTGCCTTGATCTATCCTAGTCTTCCCTAGAGGACCTGCTTGAGTGTATCCTCTCAGCAGCATATCCAATCGACAGCACATGTTCATCACAGAATTGCCAATTTGACCTAGAAGACAAAAATTCACATTTTTGGACACAAACGCGCTTTCCTAACATAAATGCGCATTTATTACATTACCTAGTATGCATTAATGATAACAATAAATGCATCAAAGTATGAGGAGGTTTTGTGGTACTCACTAGCTCTCCTGCCTCCGCTGGCCTCTAGAATCAGCGAACACAGTCGAATCTGTGAATGAAAGTCATCGCTGCTAACTGCTGCTACTCTTTTCTCTCTCTGCACTCTAATCTTGTGAATGTGTAGATGACAATGAGGATGTATTTTCCCCCGTGGTCTATCTTATAGCCTACCGTAGCCCTCGCCTTCATTTTCCGAGTCAATCTTCATTATCCCGTGACTTTGTCACTTTATCCGGTCAATCCATTCTAGCCTTTCTTTCTTATCGAGAGATTGTCTGTAATCTTTTTAGACATTTTCATCCAATCTCTCGAAGGGGCATATCATTCCCATTCTGGGGCAACTCTGTATCAGTTCATCTTATCTTCTTTGAAACAATGCGACAAGCCTCATTGTCTCAAAGAGGGGCAAAATGTAGACACCCAAAATTGTCCAGTCTAATTAAATAAATATTATTTATTTAATTATCTAAGCTTAATTCTTCTATTAATTAAATAAATTTGTATTTATTTAATTAATTCATTTATCCTCTTCTAGACTTATTTCTCATTTAAATAAATACATTTATTTATTTAAATTATCCTTTTCCTAAATTAAATAAATATTTTTATTTATTTAATTATCCCACTTCTTCTATTAATTAAATAAATCTTTATTTATTTAATTAATTCATTAGCCTTTTCTACCCATGACACATGTCATTCATCTCTTAATTCATACACTACCTACCCCTTTCATTATTTTATTATTTCTTTTACCTACCCTCTAATCATAGCCGACCTCCTTTTACACCTCTCAATCTTATCCCTCCATTTCATATAGTGTCTTCTATATAAGGAGATGCTTCCTTCATTATCAAACCCTAATGACCCTAATAAATCATCCTAATCGTTCTATGCATTCTAATCATCTTTTATGCAATTGACTACACTACGATCCTACTAGCAACCACATTCCATTCTTTGTTGAGCTCTTGTGCGCATAAAATCTGAGAGCAAATATATCAAGCAAGATCAATGGAGATAGGAAGAATGGAGATCCAAACCCTATTGGACATGTGATGGTATAATCTTTGTGATTTCGTTTGATTTACATTGTCTTAGGTAATCTTCATATGTTATGGTGGATCTTTGTTGTTGTTAGGCTAGGGTTTTCTGGTTGGATTCATTTAGCCTTTCAATATTGTTATTATTGTTATCCATTTTCACCATATACAGTTGTTAGTTGGTTCATTGAGCACATCTCCTTCTGAAGTTGTTAGCTGATAAGCACTTGATCCATAGGTTGATATGATGAGATAGGGGCCTAACCAATTAGGTTCAAATTTCCCTTTCTTTTCTCAATCTTGCTGATTTCTAGGATTTTCCTTAAGTACTAGGTCACCAACTTTTAAATTTTGAGGAATGACCTTGTGGTTGTAGCTTCGACACATGCATTGTTGATATGCTTTGAGATGAGTGTAGGCATGTTGGCGTCTTTCACCTAGTAATTCAACTTCTTGTAGTCAGTTAACTCAATACTCTTCATCCGGGATTAAGCCTTTTAGAGAGACTCGGAGAGATGGAATTTCTACCTCCAGGGGTAAAATAGCTTTTGATCCATAGACCAATCAGTATGGTGTTGCTCCTGTAGGTGTGTGGATGCTAGTTTTGTATGCCCAAAGTGTTGGATTGAGTTGTACGTGCCAATCTTTGCCTGCATCATTCACTGTTTTCTTTAGGATTTTCAAGATTGTCTTGTTGGATGCTTCTGCTTGACCATTCCCCTGTGGGTAGTAAGGTGTAAAGAAACGATGTTGTATTTTGAATTTTTCACATAGTTCTTGGACATTTTGGTTTTTGAAAGGCCATCCATTATCGGTGATAATGGAACTTGGAATACCATATCTGCAGATTAGATAATTAAGGATAAAAGAGGCAATTTATTTCCCAGTCACTATGTTCATGGGGACTGCTTCTATCCACTTGGTAAAGTATTTTGTTGCAATTATAATGAACTTGTGTCCATTTGAAGATGAAGGATGAAGTTTTCCAACCAAGTCTAGTCCCCACTGACAAAAGGGCCACGATGTCATGAATGGTTGCAGTTCCTGTGCTGGTGCATGGATTAGATTGCTATGGATCTAGCATTTAGGACACTTCTTTGCAAAGTGATAAGAGTCTTTTTTCATTGTCAGCCAGTAATATCCCATTCTCAGAATATTTTTAGCAAGAGTAGTACCACTTGAATGTGTGTCACAAATTCCTTCGTGAAGCTCATGTAAAGTGGAGTCAGATTCATTACGATCAAGGCAATGAAGAAGAGTACCATCTAGACCTCGATGGTACAAAGTATCAACAGTGAGGGTATAACGAGCAGCTTGCCGGATAAAGTTACATTTTTGGTTTTGAGATAGGTCAATGGGTAAGATATTGGTCTTAAGGTAGTCATATATCGGTCCATATAGTGGATAATCCGAACCAGTCAAGGCATAGATAACATGGGAATAAGAGTGGTCATAGGCTGGGGAGAACAGTTTCTCTACTAGAAAATCGTAACAACTCTGTTGCTCTGGAATTTGTAGTAATGAAGTGATAGTATCCATTGCATCAGCTACTTTGTTGTTCAACCTTGGTATTCACTCGAAGGTGATGTGTACAAAATATTGCTTGAAGTCATCCACCATTCACTTGTAGGGTAGCAGCTTGTCATCATTTGTTTGATAGTCGTTGTTGATTTGATTGACAACTAGTTGTGAGTCTCTGTAGACCTTTAACTCTGTGATTTTCCATTCTATGACCATTTTGATGCCTATAACCAATGCCTCATATTCAGCCACATTATTTGTACATGGGAACATAAGCCTATATGATCTTGGTATAGTATGTCCTTCAGGAGTGATGAATAGAATGCCCGCACCTGAACCATGTTGTGTGTAGGATCCATCAAAGTACAAGGTCCATTGTTTGGTAGAAATAGCAAGAAAATCCCTATCTAGAAATTCAATCTCCATAGTTTGTTTCCCAGGTAGTGGTGCTTCAACCAGTTGATCTGCAATTTCTTGTCCTTTGATGGCTCTTCGTTCTATATAGTGGATATCAAATTCACTGAGAATCATGAGCCATTTAGCCAATCTGCCTGTAAGAGTTGCCTTGCTGAGTAGATATTTGAGAGGATCAATTTTTGCAATTAGCTTAATTGTGTGTGCTAGCATGTAATGTTGGAATTTTTGAGAGGCAAATATGACTATTAGACAAGCCTTCTTAATGAATTTATAGTTTAATTCATATCCATTCAAAGTCCTGCTGATGTAGTATATAGCTCGTTCCTTTCCTTGTTGATCTTCTTGTGCTAACAATGCCCCCAGTGATATATCTGTTATGGAAATGTAGAGAATGAGTGGTTTCCCTACTATTGGTGGTACTAGAATTGGTGGGTTCATCAAATACTGTTTGATTTGATAGAAAGATTTTGCACATTTGGCTTCCCATCTGAATGGTACATTTTTATGTAACAAATGGTTAAATGGGAGACTTTTATCTACTAGTTGAGCGATGAATCACCTGATTGATTGGAGTCATCCTTGCAACGACCTGAGCTGGTTGATGTTCTTTGGTGGTGGCATCTCCATAATGGCTTGTACCTTTGCTGGATCCACTTCAATACCCTTAGCTGAGAGTATGTAGCCTAGTAGCTTGCCTGATGTAACCCCAAAGACACACTTCTTAGGGTTGAGCCTGACTTGGAATTTCTCCAATCGATTAAAAATATTTGCTAAGATGCTTAGGTGTTCTACTCTGGTGAAAGATTTAGCTACTAAATCATCAACATAGTCTTCCATGAAGGTATGCATCATGTCATGAAAGATTGTTGTCATTGCTCATTGATAAGTTGCGCCTGCATTGTTTAGGCCAAAAGCCATAACATTCCAATAGTATGTTCCCGAAGGATAGGTAAATGTTGTTCTATCTTGATCTTCCGGGGCTATCTTTATTTGATTATAGCCTAAAAAACCATCCATAAGTGATAGCATTGCATGGCCTGTTGTGAGGTCTACAATTATGTCGATACTAGGCAAAGGAAAGTCATCCTTTGGACAAGCTTTGTTGACATCTCTGAAATCAGTGCATATTCTGATACTACCATCTGGTTTTAATACTGGAACGATGTTGGAAATCCATTCTACATAGTCGATAGGTTGAATGAATCTGACATCTAATAGCTTCTTTAGTTCAGCTTTAACCATGAGTGCCACATGGGGATTCATCTTTTGCAGTTTTTGCTTTACTGGCTTAGCTTCTGGAGTAATGGACAAGTGATGCATGATCAATTATGGATCAACCCCAGGCATATCTGCGTATGACCAAGCAAAGTTGATTTGCTTTTCTTTAAAAAACTAGATAAATTCTGATCTTTCTTCCTCTATGAGAGATTCTGCTAGGTGTATGTTTTTGGCTGCTTCTATAGTACCAATGTTGATTGATTGAGTGGGCTCAATCAATATAGGTGATCACTCATGGTAATGCTCTGGAAGAGTGTCAAATCTCCCATCTTTAAGTGCCTTAAAAAGGTTTTCACCCTTAGATGCATCCTTTATTTTTACTTTTTTTGGGATCCATTGCTACCATTGACTAGTTTTCAGTAATAGATCCATTTTTTGATTCATTTTTGCGACTAAGAGACTTGGCACTCCTTGAAGTGCAGACGTCATTATTTTGTTCACTGGTAGAGTCTATTTCAGGGTTAACAGTACACAAGTAATGGATAATGGATTCATCATTTGGGAAAATTGGTATATCACATATTTCAGGCTTGTCCCAGTCTATAAGGTCAGGAAAGACAAGTGGTAAGGAATCATTTGGCGGATCAAGTTCTGCTGCTGTAAGTGTCATAATGGAGGTATTTTTGTGATTGGATTGGGTGTTGAAGAAGTTAAGGATTTTGTCAAGGTCTTCAATGGTATCATCTTCTGTATAGACTTGTTCATAATGACGCTGCTCGTTTTCCCTAGCGTCATAGAAATTTTGTGGACCAAATTCAAGCGGTCTGTACTCTGTGCTGCATGCTTCTTGAGACATGGGTGTATGGCTATCTTTTACACCAATATCCTCAGTAGCATTAAAACAACTACCCCATTCATATTCATTGGAATCAGTTTCAGAGATGATATCCCAAATTCTATCAGAGTTGTGAACTGGTATGTTGTAGGGTGAGAACAAGTCTTTGATGATTGATACAAGTTTCATAGTTTTCTTAGATTCTATGTTAGATCCTGCCTCCACTCTCTATATCTATTCATATACTATCCCTTCTAGAGGAGGAATGATGCTATCAGGGTGTGATGTTGTTTTGCTGGATATTGGTTTTTGAATATGATGTACTTTTGTAGATGCCACCTTCTTTTGAATGATGGGCTTTGCTTGAGTTTGTTTCCTTTCTTTGTGTTCTCGTTCTTGACGTATTTTCTCTGCTGACTCATATAATGCCTCCTACCAAGATTCTTCTTTGTACTTCTTCTTTTCTTTCCACTAAGGTTTTTGATATTCATGTGGTGTCCTTCTTGGTGGCAGAGTGAGTTCAAAACCCAATCCTATTTTGTCTCTATTGAACTGTGAATGAAGATCTATTAGTTTGGTGATGCCTTCTTTACATTTTCCGATAGGTCCTTTGCCATTATATCCCATTTTTTGCATGATTAAGTAACATTTTCCATACATGTGTGTTGGTATGACCACTTCCATAGCAGCTGCCCTATTATTTTCCTCTTCATCCTTGTATAACCAACTAAGGATGTCCTTTTCCTCTTATTCATTTTCTAAAGTGCCTAGCTGAATGAATGTGCCATCAAACTTGGTGATGGGTTGAATTTCTTGATGTGTTGATGTTGTAGGTAATCCATGGGATTTAGGTGATGTTGGCAAGTTGGCCAAACACATGGGCTCCAAAGAGTATTCTCCCATGTCATGCTCTTTGATTTTCAATGTTTGCTTGAAATCTCGAGATAGTGATGTAGACTTTTCCTGCTGAAGATCTGGTGCTAAAGAATTTTGTTTTTCTCTATTGTGTAGAACCAAGCTATCTTGGGCTGCCCCCATTGCATTGCAATGTTGAAATGGATTATGATCAGCTGATATAGAAATTTCTTGCCCATTGTAGAGAGATTTTACACACTGGTGATAGGTAGAAGGCACTGCTTGCATTTCATGGATCCAAGGTCGACCTAATAAGATATTGTAAGTGAGGTCTATGTCTAATGCCTGGCACATAGTATCTTTTTGTATTGGTTTGACCTGAATTGGCAACATCACAGTTCCTTTAGATGATCTTTCTTCATCATCATATGCCTTTATAGTAATCTTTTGGCATGGATCAATAGACTCCTCAGAGAAGCCTAATGCACGGATATGTTTTAAGGTACATATATTAAGTCCACCTCCTCCATCTATTAATATTCGTTTAACTCAGTGTTTATAGATGATGACCTCAATATGGAGAGGAGTATTATGCGGATGGCTGAATGAGATATTATCATGCTCTAAAAAAGTGAGATTATGAGGCCCTATCATATGAGTGACCATGGCTTGGAATTTGTCAGCATCCAGATCTTGAGGTACATTGGTTTCCAATAGCGCTTGTTCCAATATGTCTTTGTGTTTTGGAAAAAGTTTCAGTACTTATAGTATAGATATTTGAGCAGGAGTTTTGCGTAGTTGGTTGACAAGATCATATTGAATTTTAGGTACGGTGTTTGTCGTTGATGTTTGTCCCTTCAAGACATATTTTTGAGGTCTGGTTGTTACATTAACATATTCATGATTAAGTTGATCATGGATTGTGATGATGTTTACTTGATTGTCTATAGCTGATATATGATTGATGGTGTTATTGTAGATGTGATTGATATGAGCTCCACATGTATCGTTTGAGGTTGAAGCTCCATCCTTGTTGTAGTTTGGTAGAAGATTTTTAAGGGCTAAATGGTCACCATTTGTCTTGAGACCATCAACTGTTAAATCACCTCGATCAATCATGTCTTGAACAATGTTTTTCAATCTCATGCAATCATTTGTTTGATGACCTTTGTTGTGATGAAAATCACAAAAATGCGAGTCATTCCACCAAGGTGGTTTGATTTGTGGCTTATAGTTGCTGATTGCTGGTAAGGAGATAATTTTGTTTGCCAGGAGTTCTCTGAACACGGACTCCAGTGATTGTCCTAATGGTGTGTAGATACATTTTTGAAAATTGTTAGTGTTACCTCGTGAATTGTTATTAGGCCCTCGATTTGTGTTATTGTTTTGAGCATTGTTGGTGTTATTGGTGTTGGGTTGACTTTGATTGGTATTTGGTGCACAAGTGTTAGTGTCTGGGTTAGCACCCTTGGGATTCCTTGTAGCTTGAGGATTTCCTATAATGCGAGCACGGGTTGCTTGGATTTTGGATCATGTGATTTGTTGCCTCCTTTGTTTCCATTGTTTTTGTTTCTGGTCCAGAATCGAGATTTGTCCAAGTTGTTATTGTTTTGGTTGTTGTAATTTGATGAACCTATTCCTTCTTTGAAGAATTTTAGCGTTCCTTTCTTGACACATGCTTCTTCCACTTGAATGCCATTCTCAATCAATTTAGTGAAAGATGGTATGCATTGGAGTTTGAGCCTGTAACTCATCTCACCATTCAAGTTGTCGATGAAAATTTCCATTTTCTCCTTTTCAGGAATATCGTGAGGATATTGTGAAACCATATGCCACCAACGTTGAAGGAATACCATGAATGTTTCATTGTTTTTCTGTTTGGTGTTACAGATGTCTAGCATGGTGATAGCATGTTGAATGTTATATGAATATTGTGTTGTGAATTTGTTGACTAGTTCATCAAATGATCGAACAGGAGGTGTGATTTTGGATAACCATTCCATTGTTTGTCCTCCCAAGCTTCTTGGGAATAACCTCATTAAATAGGTGTCATCATGAGCAAATTCAAGACTCATTGTGTAGAATTCTCTAACATGATCATGGGGATCTCTTTTCCCATCGTACTTGTCAAATTTGGGAACATCTGAGTTCAGAGGAAAAGGGACCATGTTCAATCGTCTGTCAAACGGATAAGGACAAATTTCACTCAACGAGTACCGTACTGTTGTCCCTTGTTGCATGTCTTGCATTTGTCTTTGTAACATTTGCATTTGCTAAGTAAGAGCAACCAAAGGTGCATTATTTTGCTGAGGGAAGAATTCTTCCCTTGCGTTGGTGCTTAGTTGAAAAGGTGTGTTGAATGGTATGTTTTGTTCCGGTATTTTTTGTTCGAGTATATTTAGTTCTGGGATATTTTGCTCAAGTGTGTTTTGTTTAGGGTCGCGAGCTTCTTCCTCTCTTTGTCTTTTTTGATATTCGTAATGTCGAGATCTTGTTCCAAAAATGTTTGTGTCTAAATCTTTGGGAAGTTTAACTCCTTTACTTGTGAGCATGAGCAGATATTTTTCTTTGTCAATCTCCATGAGTCATTCTGCAAGCTTTTGAAAGGAAGCGCTTTCTTGACATTCTCGAAGGAGTTCATTTGTGATTTTAGGTTCCTCTAGATGTGGACCTTCAAAAGGATTAGATAACCTTTAATTCATGCTTGATTCTAGTGTTGTTTCGCTTTGTTTCTTTCGTTGAGAGTGAGTAATAGGAATCTAGTAGAAACTTTTTGTGATAAAGGGGATAAAATCCTCTTCGATGTGTTGCTCAGTGGTTGGTGTTTCGAATCGAGATATGTTGTAAGTGATGCACTCGTCAGGAAAGAATGCAGGACTGATCTTTCCTCCTTGATTGATTTGTTGACTAAATGCGGATTTTTGGCAGAATGCCCTAGTCTTCAATGGTTCTTTGTCAAATTCGTTGGATTTGTTCTGAATATAGAGTCGTACATGATGAAGAAATGTTCGATGAGATTTGAAGAGTTGATGATTGATGTATAAAAATTTATTTCTTTTGGCAAATTTTGAAGGACTTGGTTGTTGTTTCTTCAACTTAGTGTTACGATAAATATTCTTTCATCTCAGAATATGAGGATTAGTCATGCACAAGCAATCAATGGTTCCTTTTGAGTTGGTTTGGATTCAATTTATCTTGTTTTGGAAACTCAAGTCTTACTTTATCCAAGTGAAGGTTTAGATGCCCCCTCACGACAAAGTGCATCAAATGATATGGAAAAAGTCTCCCGATATGGAAACTTAATTTGACAACTTGGAGTTTTAAAACAAGTGTGTTTGGGATAAAATCCGCTTGATAAAAAGGACCTATTTGCTACATGTGATGATGTCACCTAATTTTGATAGGATAGATATGTTTATCATGTGACCATTTTTAGATGTTTCAACAAATTTTGTTTGATAAGAAATTTTCTTTTAGAAATAGTGTTTTGATACTCTATTTTTGGTATTTTGTTTTGATGAAGTTCAAGCTGATGAAAGGAGGTTGCAAAAAATGTTTTAAAAATTTTCTAATTTTACCTCTAGTTTGCCCCCTATTTTTCTGGTTTTGACTACGTGCTAAAGCAGAGATCTTATGCGCTACAAAAGTTTCACAAAGAGCTAAGGGAAAGACACCACATGCTACGCTGCCCTAGTCTATGCACTAACTATTTCTGACAGTAAATCTTGTTTCAGATTTGGTTTTAAAATATCACGTACTAATGTTTATACTCCACACGCTAAAGGTTAACTTCCACATGTTGGCATTATAACAAACATGGGAGATTGTTGGCATTTCAAGAAGGATATTGAGAAGGTTGTTGAATATAACTGATTAAGGATATTTACTATCTTAACATTATTATTTTGTCATTGATGTCAAGAGATTGATTTTCTAATTCAGTATGATGTTGCCATATCTTAAGAAGTATGTTTTGATGAGTATAAAGAAGTTGGTAAAAGACTCAAAAAGAATATGATGAATAAGGGGATGAATAAGATATTCAATGGGCAACTATTACCAAGTCAAACAATGATGAGATCATTATGTTTTAGATTGTTTTGATATCTTACATATGTTGTAAATTGTAAGGTTAATACTATACTATGTTACCAAGCAAAGATCTTAGTCGGTAAACACTGAAAACCTAGTTGGTAAACCCTAAGGAACCTAGTCGGTAAACCCTAAGGTTATCGCTATCAGTTAATGAAGGTGGAATGTCTACCAAGTGAAGTTTAGTATTCATCGAGTTGTAACCGAGTAATAACAGAATGCATTAAATGATTGAATGTGTTATTTAATAAAGGATGCTGATGAGCTGACTATGTTTAAATGATTGGTAAGCCATGAATCGAGTTTGTTAAAGAATCTATGGCATAGGAAAATCGACAAGAAAATCTATAGCTCAGATTGAACTGCAATACCCTAGCACAAGTTCCTAGGAATGCATGCAAGTTCCGAGGCGAGGTAAAACATTTTCAGATCGAAGGATACATTGAACCTGGACAAGTTTGAAGATCTGATGGCTATGATTGATCATGGGAAATGTGATCAAGGAGATTAAGCGGTTGGCAAATTGTTTATAAATAAGGAGCTGTTGATAAACAATGTATGCGGGCAAATGTAAGCACAGGGTTGCTACAGAGTGATTACCGAGCACAGAAGCTTGAAGACCTATTTTGATAATAGAGTATAGAAGCCTAGCAGATGGACAAGATTAGTTCTATGTCTAAATTGTATTGAGCAAATAATAATCTGCTTCAGCATTTTAGATGTGAAGTTGCAAATAGATTTTATTACTGTTATTTTGTGAAAGTGATAGAAAATTTCTTAACCGAGTGGACTTAACAGTCTTATATGTAAATCCTCTAGCAAGGTGACATTCTAATTGAGTGTTTGAAATCCTTTGATAAGGTCACTTCTAACAAAGTGAATATCCTAATAGATCTAAGGGAAATCCCTTAACCGGGTCACATCTAGCATTGTGTTTGTAATCTTTAATAGGATTTGCTTTTAACCGAGCATACTCTAGAAGAGTATATTTCTTAGTGGGTCCAAAATCCCATAGTGGTTTTTCCCTATTTGGGTTTCCATGTTAAATCTAGTGTTATGAGGTTTATAATGTTTATATGCTTTTGAGTTTGCATGTTTAGTAGTTTTGGTTATTTTACTACAATATATGTTACCGAGGTTGAATCTAATGTTTTTATGGAAGATTAAGTTTGTATGATTCACCCCCCCTCTCTCATCTTGTTAGCTTGGCATCTATACTAAACATTTAGTATTAGAACTATCAATTGGTATCAAAGCTTTGGACTCCGAAAGAAAAAGTTTAAAGCCACTTGAGGCAAAGATCCAAAGATGTATAAGAGGGATGCACCGAAGCTGAACAAGTCAAGTTTCTCTACATGGCAAAAAAGGTTGAAGCTGCACCTATCAGGAGTTGGAGAATATGATGTATACTATCTAGAGAATGATTTCATTTCACCGAGCACCTATCCATTGACAATGGAAGAAGTAAAGGCAAAGTAAGAACATATCCAAGAAATGATTGAAATAACATCTGCATTGACCAACTCAGAGTTTAATGATCTAGAAGGTTGCAATGATGCAAAGGCAATGTGGGATAAGCTCATATCTGTGTATGGTGGTGATGAACATGTTCAAAGAGCTAAAGTGGATAGTCTAAGAGGACAACTTGAATCTATGAGGATGAATGAAGGTGAGAACATAACTCAATATAGTACAAGACTAAAAGAGATTGTCAATCAAATCAAAGGAGCAAGTGGAACTATTGAAGAAAAGGATATAACAAGTAAGTTGTTAAGAACCCTTCTACTAGCTTATGCAATCCAAGTCTCTGCAATCAATGAATTGAGGTATGTACCCAATATGCCAGTTTCTTTAGATGCTACTATTGGTAAGCTACATGCTTTTGAGTTAAGTAATTTTGATAACAGTTGGTCATCGGTAAATAAAGTAGAATCTTCTTTCAGTTCTTTGCATCTTGATGAATCTGATGATTACAATGATAGAATGGGTAAGTACATTGAAGGAGATCACAATGGAGCAAGTGAGATATTTCACAAGAATATGGAAAAAGTACACAAGCTGTATGAGGAAATCAGGAAACAAGAAGAGTTTGAAGCACTATTGGCCAGAAGGTTACCGAGAGGAAAAGGTAAGTACAAAGGAAAACTACCTTTGAAATGTTTTAACTGTGACAAAATTGGACATATGGCTTCTAACTGTCCTGACAGAGAATCTAGTGAAAAGAGAGATTACCGAGATGACAGACAGAAAGATAATCATTACAGAGGACACCGAGATTTCAGAAGAAGAGATAAGAAGACATGCCTAATAGCTGATGAGGAATCTAATGATGATAAATCAGATGAAACTGATACAGAGGAAGTTGTTTATGTGGCTATTAAAGATGGATCAGATGAAGAAAGGTATGAAGAAAAAGCCCTACTATCTCATATAAGTAAAAATGATGCTTGGATCATAGATAGTGGATGTTCACATCACATGACAGGTGATAAACACAAGTTTGTTATGTTAGAAGACTATGATGGAGGCTATGTAAGATTTGGTAATGATGCACCATGTTCGGTAAGGGGTAAAGGATCTATAACACTTCTTGACAGTGCAAAATGCAATGACGTTTATTGGGTTGAAGGTTTGAAATACAATTTGTTGAGTGTAGCACAGCTAAACAAAATAGGTTACCGGATAGAATTTCAGAATGCAATTGTCAAAGTTCATGACAAGCATGGAAAGTTAGCTGCTACCGGGACACAAACAAAAGGTAACACATTTCACCTTGACTCAACTTGGAATAAGTGTTTATATGCAAAGATAGATAATACCTAGTTATGGCATAAAAGGTTTTGTCATGTAAATTTTGATAATCTAATCAAAATAAGCAAGATGCATCGAGTAAGAGGACTACCGAGTCTTGAGAAACCTAAGAATGCTATGTGGGGAGGATGGCAGATGGGTAAGATGACAAGATCAAGCTTTACAAGTAAGTCCTGCACTTCTAAGGGAATTTTAGATCTTGTGCATACTGATCTTTGTGGTCTTATGAAAGTTCAGAGTTATTATGGTGATAAATTTTTCATATTATTTGTGGATGATTACTCAAGGATGATGTCAGTAATATTTTTAAAAGAAAAATCAAAAGCTTTTCAAATGTTTAAATGGTACAAGGAAAGAGTTGAAAATGAAAGAGGAAGACAGCTAAAATGTCTTAGATCAAATAGAGGAGGTGAGTTCACATTTGATGAATTCAATTTATACTGCAATGATCATGGTATTAAAAGACCAGTATCTGCACCGAGAACTCCACAACAAAATGGAATTACTAAGAGAAGAAATAGATCTATTGTGGATTGTGCTAGAACCCTGATGATTGAAAAGAAAGTGCCACAAACATTTTGGAGAGAGGCAATAAGCACAGCAGTTTACACCCTAAACCAAGTACAACTGAAGAAAGGAACTTTGAAGACACCATATGAAATCTGGTATGACAAGAAACCTAATGTAAGTTATTTTAAAATCTTTGGAAGTAGATGCTATGTTCACAAAGATGATAGAAATGGCAAGTTTGATCAGAAAAGTGAAGAAGGTACATTTCTAGGTTATTCTTCTAGAAGAAAATCATATAAATGTCTGATCAAATCATCTAACAAAATAGTAGAAAGTGAAAATGTGAAAATTGATGAATTTGTAGAAAGAAATGATGAAAGAAATTCCAAAGAACTAGAAGATTATGATGAATTTGTCTATGTTCAACCGAGAAGTCTGACCGAGCAGACTGTTGAAGGTAATGAAGAGAATATCCAGTTACCGAGTGATGAAGAAGATCATACAGAGTCTACTGAGCCTGTATTAGCCAAGTATGTCAGAAGACATCATGCATCAAGTCATATTATATGAGATAAGGATGATCCAGTGATGACAAGGAACAAACTAAGACAGAACACATGTCTGATATCTGAATTTGAATCAAGAATAGTGAAACAAGCATTTAATAGTGAAGATTGGATAAATGCTATGATAGAAGAGATTGATCAAATCAAGAAAAATGACACATGGACACTAGTCCCAAGACTAAAGGACAAAAATGTAATCAGTACCAAGTGGATCTTCAGAAACAAGCTGAATGAAAAAGGTGATGTCATTAGAAATAAAGCAAGACTAGTTTGCAAAGGTTATGCTCAAGAAGAAGGAATTGATTATGGTGAAACTTTTGCACTTGTGGCAAGACTTGAAGGAGTAAGAACATTGTTGGCATATGTTGCTTACAAGAATTTCAAGATATATCAAATGGATGTCAAATCTGCATTTATGAATGGTATACTAGAAGAAGTTTTTATTGAACAACCTAAAGGATTTGTTGAAGACAAGAATAAAGATTAGGTATGTAAATTGAATAAAGCTTTATATGGTTTGAAACAATCACCTAGAGCATGGTATGACAGATTGCACTCTTATTTGATCAAAATTGGTTTTATAAGAACAAGTGAAAGCAGTAACATGTACATGAAGAATGATGAAAATGGAATACTGATCTCAACCATATTTGTTGATGATATTATACTTTGTGGAAATGACTCTCTATGCAAGAACTTTGGAAATGAAATGAGCAAAGAATTTGAGATGTCGTTAATTGGTGAGATAAAGTATTTTATAGGTTTACAGATACTACAAATGAAAGATGAGATTTTCATTACCCAGTCCAAGTACATAAAGGAAATCTTGAAGAAATTTTGAATGGAGGATTCAAAACCAGTAAGTACTCCTATGACTACCAACTATAAACTATCAAAGAATGATGAATCTGCATCTGTTGATAAGATACTCTACCGATCTATGATTGGAAAACTGCAATATGTTGTTCACAGCAGACCAGATATATCACATGCAGTAGGTATAGTTGCAAGATTTTTTGCAAATCCCAAGCAAATACACATGACAGCAATCAAGAGAATTTTTAGATATTTGAAAGGTACTGAAGTTTATGGCTTAGTATATTAGAAAGGAAATAATTTTGATTTAAACATTTATACTGATGCTGATTGGGTAGGCAACATTAATGATAGGAAAAGCACAAGTGGTGGAGCTCTCTTTTTGGGAGAAAGACTAGTGAGTTGGCTTAGCAAGAAACAAGGATGTGTTTCACAGTCAACAGCAAAAGCTGAATATGTTGCTGCAGCGTTGAATTGCACTAATATAGCATGGATCAAACAACTGTTGGAAGGTATAAATGAGCAAGTTACCAAGCCAGTAACTATATTCTGTGATAATACTAGTGCCATTAACATTTCAAAGAATCCTGTTATGCACTCTAAGACAAAGCACATCTCTATCAAATATCATTATCTTAGAGAAGAAGTTCAAGAGAAGAAAGTGGTGTTGGAGTATGTTAGCACAAAGAAGCAAATTGCAGATATCTTCACCAAACCACTACCAAGGGACACTTTTGAGTATCTCAGAAGCAACTTAGGGGTCCTACCCCTATCTTTCATTCACTGACCGAGTTTGGTGAAAGCATCAATTCGATGACTCTATAGAATATCTTTTCAGGAATTGATGTTGATTTACACTCTTTAGGATGTTTTCTAAAGGTGTATAGGAAACAAAAATAGGGAACATGAATTGAAGTAGAAATGTTCTAACCAAGACTGAGTAGATACATCACAGCAAGGAATCTACTTCTCAATGGAAGAAATCATGTTTTAGTTCTTTACTTTTTGGCATTGTTGTCAAAGGGGGAGAAGAATACTGAATGGAGGAGAAGACTAATGACAGGGGGAGAGCATTTTAGCATTTCATAGCATTCACCAATCCGAATCTGAATCAATTAGGTCAAATCAATTGGTTTTGCCATCAATGCCAAAGGGGGAGATTGTTGGCATTATAACAAACATGGGAGATTGTTGGCATTTCAATAAGGATATTGAGAATGTTGTTGAATATAACTGATTAAGGATATTTACTATCTTAACATTATTATTTTGTCATTGATGTCAAGAGATTGATTTTCTAATTCAGTATGATGTTGCCATATCTTAAGAAGTATGTTTTGATGAGTATAAAGAAGTCGGTAAAAGACTCAAAGAGAATATGATGAATAAAGGGATGAATAAGGTATTCAATGGGAAACTATTACCGAGTCAGACAATGATGAGATCATTATGTTTTAGATTGTTTTGATATCTTACATATGTTGTAAATTGTAAGGTTAATACTATACTATGTTACCAAGCAAAGATCTTAGTTGGTAAACACTAAAAACCTAGTCAGTAAACCCTAAGGAACCTAGTCGATAAACCCTAAGGTTATCGCTATCGGTTTATGAAGGCGAAATGTCTACCGAGTGAAGTTTAGTATTCACCGAGTTGTAATCGAGTAATAACAGAATGCATTAAATGATTGAATACGTTATTTTATGAAGGATGTTGATGAGATGGCTATGTTTAAATGATTGGTAAGCCGTGAATCAAGTTTGTTAAAGAATCTATGGCATAGGAAAATCGGCAAGAAGATCTACAGCTCAGATTGAACCACAATACCCTAGCACAAGTTCCTAGGAATGCATGCAAGTTCCGAGGCAGGGTAAAATATTTTTAGATCGAAGGATACATTGAACCTGGACAAGTTTGAAGATCTGATGGCTATGATTGATCATGGGAAATGTGATCAAGGAGATTAAGTGGTTGGAAAATTGTTTATAAATAAGGAACTGTTGATAAACAATGTATGCGGACAAATGTAAGCATAGGGTTGCTACAGAGTGATTACCGAGCACAGAAGCTTGAAGACTTGTTTTGATAACAGCGTATAGAAGCCCAGTAGATGGACAAGATTAGTTTTATGTCTAAATTGTATTGATCAAATAAGAATCTGCTTCAGCATTTTAGATGTGAAATTGCAAATAGATTTTATTACTATTATTTTGTGAAAGTGACAGAAAATCTCTTAACCGAGTGGACTTAGCAGTCTTATATGTAAATCCTCTAGCAAGGTGACATTCTGATTGAGTGTTTAAAATCCTTTGATAAGGTCACTTCTAACAAAGTGAAGATCCTAACAGATCCGAGGGAAATCCCTTAATCGAGTCACATCAAGCAATGTGTTTGTAATCTTTAACAGGATTTGCTTTTAACCTAGCATACTCTAGAAGAGTATATTTCTTAGTGGGTCCAAAATCCCATAGTGGTTTTTCCCTATTTGGGTTTCCACGTTAAATTTAGTGTTATGAGGTTTATAATGTTTATATGCTTTTGAGTTTGCTTGTTCAGTAGTTTTGGTTATTTTACTACAGTATATGTTACCGAGGTTGAATCTGATGTTTTTATGGAAGATTAAGTTTGTATGATTCACCCCCCCCCCCTCTCATCTTGTTAGCTTGGCATCTGTACTAAACATTTAGTATCAGAACTATCACCACGCGCTGGGCTGATGCTTCCACGCGCTACACTAGTTTCAAAGCGCACTAACTATAACTATTTGTTTTAAATTTTGGCTACACGCTACTGTGAATACTCTACGTGGTAAGGATAAGATTTGATGCACTAAGGTATGGTTGATACATGCTAAGATGTTTCTCTTACGTGCTAAACTGCCCTGGTTTGATTATTTTCTATGATTTTGGTGTTTTGCCTTAAGTTTTTAATGCTGATGGATGATTTTCTAAAGTGACAAATGAAGACACGACACCAAATATATAACCATCTTTGCCTAATCTAAATAGTAAGTGTATGTTCTGCAAGGATGTGTTCAAATCCTCAATGTTTCAACAGGTTTGGTTACAATGAATACACTTCAAAAAGACTCTTTATTCAAGGGTCATAAGTAATACCATAGCCCACTAGTCTCGATAGTCCATTAGCTCAAACAACCGTGTCACCCCCTAGAGGGCACCCATTTTTTTGCCTTTTGCTAGAAATTAACTCAAAGTGAATTGCTTCACAATTGACTAGTTATCTTGGGAGATATATGGTGAGCGATCTTGGGGGCGGATTCTTCCCCACCCTTGCACTATGATATTACAAATTTCTGGTTACTGACTCGGCTCATTGTTTCTATTTCTAAAGTTCGTAATCAAGCTTCTTGTTCGACCATCAGTGATAAAATCGCTCAGGAGGCTTCCCAACCTTTAGAACAAAGGCTTTACATATCTCAAGGATACTGGGGGAAGGCTAATCGCTACGCGCAACCGTTGAAAAGTACTTTCATCACTTTTCACATTTGATTATAGTGGGTTGGAACACTTGGCGTCAAAGTCATTTCCCACTTAGGTTGTTCCCTTCACACCGGCCACGAATGGCTTTAAGAGTTTTTCAATCCCTCGGGAAGGCAAACCTGCTAAAGGATGTAAATGCTCAAATGACTGAAAGCGTAAGATTAGTCTAGCTTTTTGGTCACCCAATTAAGGGGAGAGTATATACCTTCTACTTTCGAGACAAGGAAAACAAGGTTCTTTTTACCCTTCAAGTCAATGATTTTCTAAGATCTATATGGAGGTCTTGCTCCATGAAAACATGGTGTTCTTTTTTTTTTTTCAAATCAGTGATTATCTAATCTAGAAAAAGAACCTGGTCAACAAAAGAAATCGATAAAAGGGGAAGAATTCCCTCTTTGATTGTAAATGACATTTGAACTTGTGTTATTCTTTACTTTGCACAAATTTCAAATGGATCCTTTTATGCACCAAAGGATGGTGAAGTTATTTTTAACTCTTTTGATTGCAAAACTTGAAAATATGATTTGTTCCTTTTAGAGCCCAAATTGTGAGTTTTTCTCCTAAAAAAGAAAGAAATGATTGATTTTGTGGTTCTTTTTACAACCCAAATAAGGTGAGTTTGATTTTATTTAAAAAGAGTTAAAAGGACTTTAAATTCTAACTAACTTAACTAAGTTAGTAAAAATTTAAACTATTTATAGCTCTAAAAATAACACTAAGCCCATCCCTGCAGTAAAATGTTAGAAATCCTACAAGATATCAACTTAAAATGGTTAGAAAGATTTTGGATTTGGTGGACATCTACAAGTCTAACTTTAAGTTCGGTTACAAATTTTTATTTTTATTTTTATTTTTTGCTATTAGTGATGCACTACAGAACAGATTGTAAGCGCTACAAGATGAGTGAGATGTGCTTCTCTATGTCCTGGGACGTGATGTTCTATGTTTCTGATGTGCTACTCTATGTTTTGAAGGTGCTTCTCTATGTTTCTTCCGCGTCAATACCTACAAGAAAGATTAGTAAATATTATGCGCTAATCTAAGAGCTTCACGCGCTAGAGTATAAACCCCATGCGCTAAACAATGTATGGGATGCACTATAATGTTAGCGAGATGCACTAAATAAAATTCTCCATGCACTAATTCATGTTTCCCGCGTACTTGTAAAACTGGTTAGATTCAAAAACTGATTTGATATTTGGGGTCAGGCCCCACGGTGGGTGCTAGAAATGTATGCGGGAAAAGCGGGTCAATGAAACTTAAAATGTGAAAAATGAAGTTCAAAGGGACTTAACCACACACCCATAGGACTTCTTGGTGCAAGCTATGGAGTCATGAAGGATGACTCAGCTTCCCAAGGTTGGTTCCATGGTTCTCTATCTCACAAGGTCCCTCAAACCAGTGTCTTTACTCTCAGATCACTGAGCAAAGTGGTTTAGGGATGACAAATGCAAGAACGAGGGATGCTTTGATTGATTTTAACATGAAAATGCACCCTATCTATGCTTGATTCTATAAATGCAACAAACTAGATTATAAGATGACAAGATTAGTATAAATACTATCCTAACATGCTATACTAGTTATATGATTAAGCTATTGATGAAAGAAACAATCTAAAATGGTTATTAGATTAATTCTTATTTGCAAAGAGAGACTAAATGTGATAAAAATTGAGCATAAGTATGATATTAAGAGCTTCCATATGTCAAAAATAGAGGAATGAGGGCTCTATTTATAGTAAAAATAGGGCAATGGATGGCCAAGATTGAAAGAGTTAATCAAGGGTTGAGTTTGAAAGTTGCTCAATCCATGTTTACAATTCACACCAATGAAATGGTGACAATTATCAACATAAGGTTGGGTTGAAAAGAGAGGTAGGAAGCATTAAATTCTTGAGAAGACCTCATGGTTACCTTAGGAGGTAAGGGTTAAGGTTAGGTTAGGGATATCCAATGGATAAAGCTTTTACCCAAAGGATAAACTCTTGTGCAAGGGTTAAAGGGATAACCATGGTCAAAGCAATGAATGCTTGATGAGACCCTTGGGCTATATAGAGGTTGAGTTGAGGGCTAACCATAAATGGTTATGTAAGAGCCATTAATGGTCATGTAAGAGCCATTAGTGGTTTGGAAGACTTTAGAGGTTGGCTCTTTGAACACATAAAGCATTAAATGCTTTTCAAAGACTTTGGAGTCTTTGAGAAGTGACTTCAATTTGCTTAGGAATGTGACAATATTTAGGAAATGGAATAGGCTAATTGATTAGGATTAGAGAGGTTCTAGAAGAATTTAGGAATAGGGTTTAATATGCAAGTGGGAGATGTAGGATTTTGCAAGTGGATGAGAAAATAGGAATTAATTGAAATAAAGTTGATTTAATTCAATTTGGTTGTAATTTGGGAAATTGAATAAATTAGATTTAATCAATTTGGGATAAACTATTTAATTAAATGTGAATTTAATTAAAAGTGGATAGAAGGGATTTAATTGAATAAAATGATTTATCCCATTAAATGGTAAAAGGGGTTTTAGTGAATTTAACTAAATAAATTGAATAATTTACTTAATTAAAATAGAGGAATGTGGGTGATTTAATTAAATTGGATTTAATTAAATAGAAGAATGAACATAAAATATTCATTTAGGAGTATGGTCATTTTTATATGTCTACAATAGGGTTTTGAAAAAATAATCGATAGAGGGATGTAGAAGAAGCAAGGCTCTAGCACTACCACATTTAACCAAATCTACACTAATAAGACAAAACCTATCCAATATCACAATATACCTAGATGAAAATTTCATTGAATTTCATAGAATCTTGGATAAAATACTATCAATTAATGAGGATTACTTAGAAAAGCTTGTTAATATGAATGTAAGGAAATAAAAGAAAGAGGAGATGGAAAAAGAAAATAAAGCTATGTTTAATTTTTGAAATAATATATTAATGATAATAATCAAAATATTAGTTACAAGCAAAAAGTGCATCACCAAAACTAAAACATCACAACAATGAGCCACACACTTTAAACCAGGATCAATCCCCCACATTGTATAAACTAGAATATTTTTAATACAAGAAGTACCACAAGAAGAAAAAACATTCTCAAGAATGGTTTTTTGACAAATTGTGAAGAAATTTTTCAGGAATAATTATATGAGATAAAGTTAGCAAGAGACAAAGATAAAGAATACAATTGTGCAACGATGAGAATTTGTTAAAAAGAGAAGAAGATAATAGAACCTTACCACAAAGAAAGGAAGTATGAAACTAAACACACCATGGATCCCTCGATTAAGATCCCAATATTTTGCAAGGATGCCACTAAATCTATGAAGTAAATTGTTATGCTAGAAACCCTTTTGCAAAGAAAGGAAAAGAATGAAGATAAAACCAAATTATTTGATTTTGTAGGATCTTTATAGAAGGATCCTCTTTACTTGCATAGGAAAGTATATCCTAAACATGACAAATGTTGGGATGAAATTAATAAGGATTTATTGATAAACATTGACACCCCACAAGTATCATCAAAAATTGTAAGAAATATGAGGGACCTAGTGCAGAAGAGGGAGAGACAATTACATAATATTATGAGATACTTAAATAAGTCTACCAAAATTTGGAGAAATCCCTAATAGAAAAGAAAAGGTTTAAATCATTGATCTCCAAATTAGATAGAGAGAATAGGTTATTTTGGATGGGAGGAACTTTGATACCTATTTACATGTAGTATCTTTGGCCTATCACATTGAAGTCCAACCCTAGAGAAGGATTTATGAGAAAATGGGTCATGAAATAAGATGCAACTAGTAATCAAATAGTTGACACAATGCCAATAAAAAATCTAACAATAATACAAAATACAAAAAAAGAAGCTCGTGGTAATCACCCACCAAGGAAATAATGCAATCAAGAACAAGAAAATCATAGAAACAAAAGAGGATGATGGTAAAGAGGAAGATAAAAATTGTTTATTACCTAATAAACAATTACATGGTATAATTATAGATAATGATAAAAAAAAATGATCAAGCAACAATAAAATGAAAGAAAAGTTAACTTTTAAGGAAGAAATCATTGTATTAAAACAACTTACTACATTAGTACAACAAAGAAACCTTTTAGACAAATTAGAACAATTTTGGAAATAGTGAAACAAACAAACAAACAAATATCTAGGCACATGTCAAGAGTTCATAAAAATCTAAAAAGAGACTATAAAAATAAACTATTGACATTCCTATGTCACCCTTAAGCCATCAGTTATAATCGATCTGAGATATCAAAATTGTCTTGAACTCTCTATGAGTCAAATAGGCTAACCCCGCCCCTCCCAAAAAAAAAGGCCTTAAACCCTAAACCTTAAGCATTCACACCTTGGTCAATATCATCCTTGTCATTGGTTCCTTGTTACCCACTACCAACAAGCTACCAAGCCTTATGATATTTTCTTTCGACATCAATGAGACTCAAAACCCATCTGCATGGTCAATCTTAGCCTTGTCACTGGTTCCTTGTTACTTGCTACCAACAAGCCAAAGCCACATTCTATTGACATCGATAAGGCTCAAATTTTGTCTCCCTAATACCAATATGTCTCATGGATGACACCTACCTACCAAGCCTTATGATATTTTCTTTCGGCATAAATGGGACTCAAAACCCATCTCCACAAAATGCAGATGTCTCTCTAATGGTCTATCTTCTAGGTAGCATGTTCACTTCTATTGGTATCAAAGAGACCTCAAGGCATGTCTCTCCAAAGTACCAAGGTCTCACCGACCAAGTCTATAGGTGATGTCATAAACACTCAGGAAAATCCTTGGCTTCGAAAAGACTTAAAATGTGTCTCTTCAAAATGTCGATGTCTCCCTGACATGGCAAGCACTATCCACATCGATGAGACCAAGGAGATGGTCTCTTCGATGTCATCAAGTCTTATTGATGATCAACTCAGGGAGGTGGTGGGGCCAACAACAATAGGTGCTAATAGATAATTGTCATGGGGCCATTTCATTGGACCAATTACCTTCAATGTTGCACTAATACATTTGGGGTCAAATTCTGACAGAGGTTTCCGATGGACAAGGAGCATTGTGTGAAAATTTGATTTTTTTTTTTTTAAATTCCCGTGTTCGTCGGAATTCCGACGACCTTGGGCCTTTTAATTTTTAAAAAAAAACACACAAGGCATTTTCATTTTGAAAGCAAACCAAAGCCGTCTTGCCTCCCTGCGCCCCCCGCTGGACCGATCTCTGCACAAGCAAGGTAAGAACTCTTTGTTTTTCAATGAAGGCAACTAATTTTTTTTCACAACTGGTTTTTTTTTTTTAATTAATCCATTTTGTGCATATCCTGTGATCTTAAAATTCCATGAAATGATATCTCTTTGAGGTATTATGTCATACAGTTCACATGCCATGTGTATGCTACCCCATTTTGCAATTAAAACCCCCTTTGATTTTGCTTTGATGGTACCCCATGATTGGAATTGGTTGTTGTGTCTTCGGGTTCGGGTGTCCAACCAACTATTACTTCCTAGAACTATTGCTATCCCACCCTACCTATAGTTTGATAGCTATACAACCAAAATCGAGAAACTTGCCATTCCATATATGGATGGAAAATGGAACCACTAATCCATGAATAGGAAGGCGAGTAAACCATTACTCGGGGATAGATAGAAACTAGATACCGGACGAGGAAACCAGGGGTGGGTGGATATCGGGATTGTGTGTGGTGTTTGAGTTGGGTCTGCGCCTCAGAGTTAGGGTGAGGGCCAAGGAGGGAGGAGAGGATGTGTATGCGAGGGGAATGAGGGAGATTAGTAGTATGAGGTTTAGGGTAGAGATTGGTGATTCCATTTTCAGAGGTTATTGAGGAGGGGAATGTGGGGAATAGGATTAAATAGGTTGTGATTGTGAGAGTGGGTGAATTGGATTAAATAGATTCACCTAAGAGAAAGTAGATTCACATAATGATAGGTGGATTTTCCTAAAGATGAAGGGATAGGACTTAGGATGATGACAAGGAGGATTCATTTAAGGATATGGCATATTCACCTAAGGGATAGTGTATTCTCCCAAGAATATGGAAAAATTATTGATTGGTGGAATGACATACTAGATCAAGGAATGATACAAGGGTAGATTCACCTAAATATAGGGTAAATTCAGCTAAAAGGGTACCCATGAGATTGTGGTACTGAGTACCTATCTATGGATGGTGTATTTGGATACAAGTATGATGAAACCATGCTTGTGTATGATGAAACAAAGTCCAGATCTCTATTATAGGTCCAACATAATCTCTATTATTTGAGACACCATTTTATTAGCATATCCAATTAGGGTAATTTATGGGTTTAATTATGGATCATGTTGTCTATTTCCATGCACTATTGAACTTATTTGGATGTATTGTGATTATTTTAATTTTGAAGTTATAAATAAATTATGTTTGTACCTTAGAAAGGGTAACTCCAGTTGATGTTTGGGCAATTTATTTGAAAACTTATGGTGATTATTGCCCTATGTTATGTAATGGAGTTATTTTTACACTAAGTAATTAACTAGAAAAATGAATTTGTATTGTTGTACAAGTATGATGAAACCATGCTTGTGTGTTTACATGTTTGTGCATCCTATTGAGAACCAACCTCGCTGTTGAGGAACTCAATAAATGTGGTGTTAAGTAGAAGAATGGAAAACTCAAGAAGCTATGGTGACATATTGTGGCATTAGTAGGGATTATCTCTATTGACCACACCTTTCAAAGATAGTATCCCCTAGTTCTCCTCGTAGAATGGACCATTGGATGGCTCATAGTGGCATCCTATCCTACATTTATCTTGATGGCATTTCCAATAGTTGGTATGTGGTTCTTGGTACGGGTTTCCTCTTACCCTATTATCTTATTTATATCTTTGTTCCAACATGTGGAGATTGATTTTTGTCATGCTATGATGATTTTCATGTTTGCATGTGTTTTGACATTATGCAAATAGATATGATGTCACACCATACTTATGTTTTGATATAGTGTAGGTGATGGTTACATGTTGTTGATGGTAGTGATTTGGGTTCAAAGACACAATTCCACACACACACACAAATATTTGAAGATGCATTTTATATTATTCCTTCTTAGTGGCGATTAGTGTTGGAAGATTTGCACACATGTAGAGAGGAACTCATGTTAGATACAATAGGTTGTGTTTGATAACATATGAATGTGCCTCATGATGTATACATATAGCTTTGGTGTGTGACATGCATGCACATTTTTCCATAAGACACATTGCTATGTGGCATGTGCCCTATGCATGTCTTCTTTGTGAGGCACGTTGCTATGTGCAATGTGGCCCTAGGTGTGTCTTCTCTATGAGGTGTATTGTCATGATATGTTAGGATTTGTAGTGTCCAGGCCACAAATGCATGCATGAGGGACTATTATTATAGTCATGTTTTTTGGGCATGTAGCCTAGGCATGCCTTCTCCATTAGGTACATGGCCATGCCGTGTGGGAGTTTTGTATTCATGCCACAAATGCACACATGAGGGACTATTATTGGAGTCATGATGAATCTTCACTCTATTTAGCCACAATTTCTAGTCATATAGTTATGTAATGTGCACTTTTAAGGATTGTGAAGTTTCCTTCAATTATTGATGATCTCTCATCTTTGTTGCATGGGCCAACAATTTTATTTTATCTTGTTTGAATTAGTTTAATCACTACTATGAGTTTTCTCTATTGTGTAGTTATTGTGGCTATGTTTGATTTGCTATTGGAATTGAACACATTTATTTGACTTATTATTGTTACTATTTTTTCTTTCTTTCAATATTTATGATCTTTGGTAGTTTAGTGAAACTCTTGCTATTTTTAAATGTTGCCTTCTTTGTTGTGATGTGATTCCTCACCAAGATCGACATAGATAGCCTTGGATGAGTGTATATAAGCAATCAAACATTGGGAAAATTTGAGGATAGGGGTAAGTGTTTTTTGTATGGGTAGCTACAATCCACTTGTACATTCTTAGTGATTATTGACAGCTGTCTTGGAGCTAGCTAATCCCATTAAACAAACAAGGGGGAAGTCATACATAATCGTGTGGATCCTCCCTAGTTGTGTGTGGATTCAAGACCATCATTTCATATGGTTCTTGGTTACTTTGTAAAACCATGGCATCCTCTTAGACCAATATGTGAGCCTTGTATTGTTATCCCTACAATGTGGATGAATAAGTGTATGTTAAAATAAATGCTTTTCTTAGAATACTCAAAAATGTCTCTCAGAAAGTCTGCAACAGGCAAACTTTTAGTAAGAATTTGCAGACACAATGCTTAGAAATTCACACAATTAGCTACATTAAATACGTTCTCTATTAAGTTCAATGGTTTTGGTTCGATTTGCAATTTTTGTGAAGCTTTTGCACTGAAGTTTCCATAGCCTGATTTTTTTGCGTGTGAAGAAAGACCATGTCAGATAATATCAGCGAAGAACAAAATAAGGAGACAATTGCTAGATTATGGTCTAACTTGAAAAGAAAAGGTGATGGGAAACGTTATTGTCCTTGCAAAATTTGTAAGGGTTTAAAGACTAGAAGACTTCTAATCAAAACAACTAAGAAACATTGTAGGCAGCATGGTCACATTGAAGGGGGACATGATTATCATCCACTGGTAAGTTGTTCATTATATCGTTTTAACAATTTATATACATAAAAAATCACTTGATAATGAGATCATGATCATGGTTTATTTATGTATATCAATTTTATATAGGTGGAGCACCCTAGAGCACATGGTATGGATCAACAAAACCCTAAGAATATGGTTTTCAAAGTGGAGGAACATGGAGGTGTGAATATTGAAGCTGAAGATAATGATCCCATGGAAGATGACGATCATGCACCAGAAAACACAATTGAAGATGATGGTACAAATACATTGATCCATGACACATTTAGTACTGGCCCAGCTGATCATGATGATCAGGATGACCTTGATGTTCATGGTTTACCTCTTCTTGAGAAGGCATATGAGCCCCTTTACAAAGGCTCCCAAACAACTCGTCTCTCTGTTGTATTATTGTTTGTGAACTTGAAGGTTATGAATGGTTTATCCAACATAACAATCTCACATATGCTAAGGTGTGTCATACATGTCATTACAGTTAATAAATGGTGAATCATGTACCATTAATATTCTTTATATTAACACCTCAAACTTTTTTTTTTGCTATAGATTGATAGGTGAGTTTTTCTTACCACCATCAAATATTCTACCTCTCTCATACCAAGAATTATCTGCCATTATGAAAGATATTGGAATGGAGTATCAAACAATAGATGCTTGTCCCAATGATCATATTATATATCATAAACAACATGAATTTGGAATAGAATGCCCTGAATGTCATATCAGTAGATATCGAACAGATCAAATAACAAAAAAGGTGCCTCGCAAGGTTCTTTGTTATATTCCCATTATTCCATGTATGCAACGATTATTCAGGTGCACTAGCTTGGCACAATTTATGGATTACGATGCACACAATAGAAGTCGAGATGACATTATTCGAATGCCTATGGATGGTTCAGCATTTATGGACATAGAGGAAAAGTGGCCACACTTTAAAGAAGAACCTCGTAATCTTAGGCTTTCATTGGCAGCGGACGGTGTCAATCCATTTGGAGAGTTGAGATCTGTTTACTCTGTGTGGCCTATTTTTGTTATCAACAATAATATTCCTCCATGGATGTCAATAAAGAGGGAGCACATAATGTTGGCAATGACTGTTCCAGGTATTTTATCATTTAATAGTCATCTACATTTAATTATAAATATTGCAGTAAAATGGTCATAATAATTATGTAATGTTTTTGTTCATTCCACTAGGCAAGTACCAAGTTAAAGATATGAATGTATATATTGAGCCTCTTATCGATGAGTTGCTGGAGTTATGGAATGGTGTGACCATGTATGACATCTCTAGACCAATAGGACAAAGACAATTTCAATTCCATGCAATGCTTGTATGGACAATACATGATGCCCCAGGGCTAACACATTTTTGTGGTACATTATAGTGTTCAAGTTGCACATGATAATTATAATTATAAAAATTAACAGATTTAATAGAATTATACATTATCTTGTAGGTCTTCAAACAAAGGGAAAATTTGCATGTCCAGTTTGTGGTCCAAAGATGAAATCCCGTCATTCAAAAAGTTTAGGAAAGCAGGTGTTTGATGAGTATAGGCACTTCCTTCACAAAAATCATAAGTACCGGAATACTGAAAAACATCTTTTCAATGGGAAAGAAGAGACTACATCAAAGCCGTGAAGAATGACTCCTCACTTATGGAAGTTGGAATATAATAGAATTAATCATCAAGGTAATGTCATTCCATCTAATGGTTTATGTTTGAAATTTGAATTTTCTATCGTGTTTTGTTTACTGATGATGTAATTGATGATACTGAAGGTCATCAAGGCATGGATGGCCACCTTCCAAAGGGACTAAAAATTTATCCCAGACAATTCAGTAGGTTGCCTTACTACGAGCAGCTACAAATTGTGCATTTGTTTGATACAATGCATATTGGAAAGAATATAACAAAGACATTATGGAAAATATTGGATGGAAGGCGTGACAAAGAAAAAATTGTCAAAATTTGTAGTGACATTGTGGAATCCAATCATGCAATGAAAAATGTCATTCAATCAAATAGCAATGGAGATCAGATTAATATAAGTGCCCTTCCTTGGTTATTAATGGAGCAGCAAAGCAATTCTATAAAAGAAGTCATACGAAAATTTGATTTCCCACAGGATTTGTTGCGAACATAAACAATCTCATATCAAAGAAGAGTGAATTTGGGCCAGGGATGAAAACACATGATTGGCATACCTTCATTAAGGTAATTCACATTCTTGTGTATTTACTATATATTTGTATACTGCGCATGTACTTTTCATTGTATTATGTTAGAAAACAATGAAAAGATCATTTTATAATTGTTGCAGTACGTTCTACCTCTATCTCTCCCAGACCACTTCGACAATAATATCAAGCAAGTCATATATGATGTTCCAAACATGTAGCTATGCTTTGTTAGAATTTCCCTTCTAATTTTGCAACATGTCATGGTTCTCCTTCTACGTGGCTGCCATACTACACCTTCAACTAGAGCTTACCAAATTGAATACTAGGGTTTTCTCCCATCAAAAGTGGAGTCCTCTACCAATGAACTCAAGATCCTCATCTTTACCACAGGTTTATCTTGAATTTTGATTGACCTTAGTTAGAATGGGCATTGAATAGTCTAAGAAAATTACCTCCAAAATGTTAAACTCAAACTTCGACTCATGAATTATAAGACCATGCAAGTTTTTATTTCTCTTTTGATGAGAGAGGGTGAGAGGAAGAGATAATGACTTGGAGAGGGTAGAGAAAGAGAAGTAGAGAGGGAGAGAAGAAGAGAGGGATGGAGAAAGAGACCTAGAGAGGGGAGAGAGAAGAGAGATAGTAGAGAGGGATAGAGAAGAGAGATAGTAGAGAAATCTTTTTCTATAAAAAATTTTTTTCCAAAAAATCGGCCTATCGTCGGAATTCTGACATCAAAGGGTAAAAATTCTGATAGAGGAGTGTCATCGGATGCACAGCATCCTCATTAGAACTCTCCTGGGGTCATTGAATTCCGACAGAGGAGTGTCGTCGGATGCACAGCATCCTCATCAAAATTTTTACCCTTTGATGTCAGAATTCTGATAGTAAGCCGAGATCACGATGGTATTCTTTCTGGGTATGACCATCCATGGCGGTCATCGGAAAGGTTTGAGAGGGTGTCAGAATTGTGACAACCACAAGGATTGTCGAAACTTCTGACAAAAATTTTTCGACGGCTATTTTTGTCGGTAGTGCGACGAAATTGCGTCGGAATGACAACGATTTGCCATCGAAATTTTGACCTGAATGTACTAGTGTTGGTGATGACAACGTGGAGATATCTTTCTGACAAGTGCTTTGATCCACCATTGGAGAGACTCTTTTCTGGTCTCTCCAACCCAGTGATAGTGATGATTTTCTTTGAGGCTCCCTATTGATCTCAGTCGTTTGTCTAACAAAGATGATTTAGATCGATAGTGATGGTTTAATTGCCTGTTATGTGGACTCCTACAATGTATCTCATCCATTCATTTGCACATGAGGACCAAATCTAACTGCCCACATTTAAATTGAGGCAAGGCATTCAAATTCAAACAACCAACCTAGTGTAGTTGCTAACTAGTAGGTCAAAATTTAATTTTTGGTGTCGTTGGTTGTTCAAATATAATCTAATCTTGCTCCAACTACTTCCATCCAATGCAGGACAATTTCAACTACTTTTTTTGACCCTCTTCAAGGTCGTCCATGCTCATTTACTACTCACGGGGACCTTCCTATGTTGATAGAGAATGTTATATGCCATCCCAATCCGCCCAGATTTTGAGGCCTCCTACCTACATTGACTACAATAACACCTTTCTCTATCCTTCTTGGCTTGAATGAATTTTTTCTAGCATGCAAGCAATAAAATTTTCAATCTAATTCATTTATGTAACCTAACCCTAGTCTATTAGAGTTTTGAGTTCAACTCCTAATCAAAGTTATGCATGCACTATAAAGGTAATAATATAACATATTTTTGGGGTTCTCTCCCTTTGTCTTTCAAATTTCTCATACAAAGTTATTATTTCTGTATCTGTAAATCATCTTGCCTTTTGTTAATGAAATCACTTGTTTTGTTGCCTTTCTCATTCATGCTTGTTGTGTAATATCATTACCTTCTCATTGAATGAATTCTTTGTTTGCTTCTATATCATATGATTGTGTAACAACCCTTAATTGATACTGTCTGTGAGTAACTCTCTATTTATTTTAGTATCTTATTAAAAATCATACCTTCATATGCTTTTTGGAAGATGGATCGAGATAGAAATTTGTGTAGTGGTAATTTCATCAGTATATTGTGGATCTTCTAAGCTTGGGAAAAAGAATCATAATTCTAGTCATGGTGCATCATCTACATTTAGTCTCCCTTTTCTCTGCAAGTTGGTAAAGCAGGTTTAGGAATAGGCTTAACAAGTATTGGGTTGGTTCAACACTGCCCCTTGATTGGAAAGGAAGTCGACCTTCTCTAGAGATTCAACCTCATATGTCAAGGTCCCACACTTGGAGGTGGTTTTCATGTTTCACAAGGTTGTCTAAGTTAATAGCTTAGGCAAGGGTGCAAATGCTTGTGACAACATAAACCATTGATGACTACATCACATATAAATCAATGAAAGATATAAAACATATAATGATAGATTTAGGAGCAAATATAAATAAGATGTCACAAAAGACATGGGAAAATTAAGAAATTCTAAGCCAATTAATATCCCCTATCACATTAGCTTATTAGATGGTTCATAAATGGCAACCACACAAATATAAAAAAATATGGAAGTAAATGTTCTAGGAATCGAATTAATATTTTATTTTGAGGTAATAGCTATGAAGGAACCTATTGATACATTAAGGTCCCTTCTAGGAATAAAATTCTTTGCAATGTCAATAGAATAGTTGACTCAAGACAAGAAGAATTGCCTTTCATAAATAAGGATAAAATAGTTCATATAACCCATGGAGAAAATCAAAACAAATCATATGAAGAAGAAATTATTATAGAAGAATATGATGAGGACAATATGAAACTTATATGTTCCATTGCTATGTTACCTAAATTAGATATATTTTTAGGAACCAAATAATAAAGGGGGAATTAAATTATATAGTAAATATGGAGGCACAAATAAGGAGGAAATCATTGAATCCTTAGATGCAGGAAGAATCAGAATTGACTTCTTGAAAAGTATATAGTTTTAGAAGAATATTTATGTTACACTGTAAGCATCCTAAAAACATATCACAAAGTAACAAAAATGAAAAATAACTATAAATATTATAGCACGTGAAAGGGGACACAAGCCAAAAACAAGATTCAAATGTTAATAAGTTAGTTCCAACCAAAAACCAGCACAAATGAACTAAAATCCTTCACATACATATCAAAAGAGATAAAAGCATACAAAGAAGCATAAACAAGTGAAAGAGGAGTAAGAAGACTCCCTAAGATTCTCCCATGATGCTTGATGGTTCTCCCTTGTTCTTCTCCTCTCCAAGATCCAAATGTGTGAGTGTAGCTCTCAACTTTAGCACTAACTATGGATGTCGAATGGAGATTCCAATGGTTGAATATGATAAACTTCCTATTGCTATGAGAAAAGCTCTATGATAATGTAAGTATAATAACAATGCTCAAAATGTTTCCTCTTTTGCTTGAGGATGAGGGCTCTTTTTATAGGGAAAAATGTTGATTGAATGGTCAAGATTGAGTGAGCTTATGGAGGGCTAGGATTCCCTGATTCATGATCCATGTGATGGTTTTCAACCCAATCCCATGATGATAAGTGTTAGCATGAGATGGCTTAAGAGGAGAGATAAAGAGCATTTAATTCCTAAGAAGACGTGAGGGTAACCTCATGTAGGTTGGGGTTATTGGATAAAGCTTTTATCCAAGGGTAAGGTTATTATCCAATGGGTAAAGTCTTGTGCAAATTTTACCCATGGTTAAGCCTTGACCAAAGGGTCAAGACCCATGTGGGTTGGAGTGTTAGAGAAGGGAAACATTTATGACTCTGTAAGAGTCTTAAATGGGTGAGATTATGGGTTGAGGGTTAACCTTGGATTAGAATTTTGCAAATGTTTACAAGAGGGATTAGGCTAAATTAGAAGGGGTTAGAAGAGTTAGGGGATTAGGCTAGTGCTAAGGAGTTTTAGCACTATTATTTGCACTGGTTTGGTGCTATTGTCATGGTCATTGAAGTGTGATTTAGGTAGCGCTATCATCGTGCAATGTAGTGCATGTGTTTCAATGTAGTGCTTTTGTAGGGTTAAAGTAGTGCTATTGGATTGTTTAGCGTGATTGTGTTATTGGCATAGCACTTTTGGTTTTTTTTAGCGTTGTTGTCAATTTTTTAGCACTTTGGGTCAGAGTATAGAACACTCAATGTTGATGGCCCAATTTCTAGGTCAAGTTGATAGTTTATGTCAATGTTGCCATTGCATGCATGTTTGTGACTTGTGTGAGACTCAGTGTACCTATTGAGACTAGGCAATATGATGTAAATGCATGTTGATAGTCTAGGTGTTTACATGATTCAAGTTACCTGATGAGACTTAGATACTTGAAAAAGAATCAAATGAAGTCTAGGTAATAGTCATGTTTTTGCACAGCAAGGAGATTGGCATTATTGTTTGATTCTATTTGTAGGAGGATCACCTAGGTATTCTACAGATGTGAGAGAGGCATCTAGCCACACAGTGTTTGCATGATCAGTTGAAAGACCTCAAGATTGACTGCATATGTGATGCAGGTCTATTTGATATGATGCATCTACCCATGATTTGTAATAAATCGTTGATTACTGACTATGATGGCCAAACGGTGGCACAAAGAGACGTGCTCATTCCACCTGGCAATGGGAGAGATGTTAGTTACATTGGAGGATGTCTGGAGGATACTTCAAGTTTTGGTCACTGGTGAGTTGGTTACCTATGATAGGGCGATGGACGAGGCAGTCCTACAATGAGTGTTTCCCTACCCAGAGTTAGAGGTGTATGACAGATCTGTCCCTTGGGAGGATATAGCATATTTATATGAGCCGCTATCAGAAGTACTATCAGGCATCATTGGAGGGCTCCTATGCCCTGATCGAAGGTCACATGGTCATGTTGTTAGGTGGGGACAGGTTATCGAGTGGATGGCCAGTGAGGGAACTTGATATGCATGGGAGCCATGTGTATTGGTCCATTTGTATAGGGATTTTCATGAGGTAGTTTCCCATGGCATCACTTCACTGGGCATATGATGCAGAGCATCATGAAAAACCAACCAAGAACCCCAAATCAACCATGGAGTCCCAATCCTAAGGTGCTCAATAATCATCAATCTGCAACCTTAATATGTTTGAGGCATCTAAAAATATTACTATCAACCAACCAATTCAATATCAAAACCATCATTTCATTTTATAACCCTTTAAAGATTAATCAAGACCAAAACAATGCATTATGTTGTCCCAGTTAATGACAGTCTGATAAACCCATACTCTATTATTAATAACTTTAAAACCCAACATTATTTTGAAGATCTCTTCAGTGAGGTTGTACAAAACTATGTTTTTAAAACCATATCCAAAATTGAGAACAATCCAATGGTGGAGTTTATATTTATTCCCCCATACGAAGACCTATTTTTACTGTCATAAATAACTCAGAAAATTAAACATTTAGCTTGCTAGGGCATTAAATATCTCATAAAATAATTAACCAATAACATCAACTAAATTAATTTGAAAGATGATTCAACCCTCTAGCAAAAACCAAAGTTACAACAATGTCCAATGGTGCAATCAAAATATTTTATTGAAACTCTCCAGAAACCCCAATTTGGAGGGTTTTTTGATAGTTTTCACCAAATCTTCCATAACTTGCTTCAAAATGATTGAAATTAAATGAAACAAAAGGGAAAACAAATTTAACTCATGCCATTATCATATCCAATACATTTCCCATGGAGACAAATTATTTTTCATAAATAAAAATGTGAATGATCAGACTGCAATACCCAGAAAACAATGTGGAGTGTGTAAAAACTTCAAATGTTATTCATTTCCTTCCTCTAATCTTATACACACCCATTGGATTTGAGAAAATGATGGTTTTTATAACCTCCACACATCCATATGGCAGTTACAACTTCCCAAGACCAATTACATCCTTGGTTTGCAACTTTATAATGCAATTTGTGCCTGACAACATTTTTGACACAATTGACAATTTTGACATTTTGATAAATATGACCCCTAATCTTTGCTTGTGCACTTCAAATACATTTATATGGACTCAAAACAAAATTTTAAATCCTCTTTATCCTTCCATGGCTATTTTACACAAGATTTACCTCCTTGACCATATTAGGATCCAAATACTCAACTTGAGCAACTTGTTACAAATGAGTGGCATTGCCTTACAAAATGACTCATCATGCCTTGAATTACATCCAAATGACCTTAAAGATAATCATAGACTCAAAACCTTATGAAATTAATCATGACATAACTGGTGACAAGGTGCTTCTACACTAGTGTAGGGATCACATTACTGCATATCTAATCATGGGAGCACTTGCCTATTACGAGACCATTGTGCATGAGGTTTAGGGTGCTTGACCAGCCCTATGTTTATATGTATGGAGGTATGATGACATAGCCCCAACTAGGGAAGTCAGAGTACTGGCAATGAGCATTGGATGATCTAGATACATTGATATGGTTCCCCTACCTGGATTGTGAGCAGTGGGAGGATGATGCAGACACGATGCCATATGTATTCAAAGTTTGGTTTCTGATTGGGCGGATGTCCTATGTGGTTAAGAGACATCTACCAAGCTGAGTAAGGAGACAATTTGGTCGGACATAGGGTATGCCACGGGGTTTTGGAGAGTATGCTAGAGTTATTTGAGAGAGATTCTAGTGGAGGTCTGTACTGCCCTACGATCAGGCCTTGGCAGAGTTTTGGACTTTACAGGTGAGGCCATGGCCATATCAAGTAGAGGTGGTGGATGCGAGGGTGATAGATAAGTATGTGCAGTATTTGGTGGCACACCCCTTTCCATAGATCTCAGATCCAATAGAGCTTGTGCCACCATTCAAGGATGACAAGGCATTGAGATAGGGAAAGAGGAGGAGGAGGAGATTAGATGGAGGAGGTGGTGTCCATAAAGGAGGTGGAGGTGGGGGTGGAGGAGGTGGTGGTAGGAGTTTAAGGAGAGGCAAGGGTGGGCTTCCTTTGTGACTGAGACATGGACCAGTTATACAAGGACCAACAGTAGCAGCAGCAAGAGAGAGGGGAGAGGGAGGAAGGTGAGATATGGGCGATGGTGGGGATGTTGGTGGGGGAGATGCAGGGATGGGCGGAAGTGGGGGTGATGCTATGGACATGGGTCAAGGAGCCATTGGTGGAGATGGTGGATAGGGAGACCTATGAGAGGTCATGATAGTGCAACTATAGACTCACCTAATGATCGTCGAAGATCGTAACCGATATTTGGAGGTCGAGTTAGAGGACAGAGATGCAGAGATTTTTGTGAGGGATGTCCATCTTTTTGCACGGGGGGGGCGGGGGGTGCAAGATGACCAGAGTGCTTAGAGAGAGAGATGATGTGATAGATAGAGTAAGGCACCTATAGGACAACATTCGAGCATTGGAGGGAGTATAGGGACAGGGTGCTACAAGCAAGGTGATGAGAGAGATTTGTCAGGCAAGAGAAGAGATTGACTACTTGCAAGGTCTTTATGAGCAGGTAGTGCCTAGCAGCCAGTGGGTGATGAGCTATTCCTAGATGCAGTGGGTGATTGTAATGAGGTATATGTATACTTTATTTTGATGAGATGCATTTATGTGATGACATGATTGTTTTATGCATGATGATGACATGATTTGATATGATGTTACTAACATGTGGATGTAGGTTATTTGTGATGTATGCAATGATTTTGATTAGATTTATATGTATGATGTTGATATAATGATATTAACATGTGGATTTAGGTTATATTTGATGTATGAAATGATCCTTATGTGTTGATGATAGTGTGAATTATGATAATGCTTATCCGAATGTATGCTATGAAATGAATATGTATGTTTATGCAACTAGTATATCATAATCAATATGCCTATTATTTTTGTTGATTATTCGGGAAACTAAGAGGGGGGTGAATCATTTGACAATTAAATTCTCTTTTAACCTTAATACACAGATTTGGAGTAATTAACAGAATTATCAAAAAGTGAAGGCGCATGTAAGAAATAGATCAGACACAAGAAACACCAAAATTTACATGGAGAATCAAAAAAGAGGAAAAAACCACAGAGAATGCTAATTCTCAAAATATAAACACCAATTAAGGTGACGTTGATTAAGGTAAGTTTTACAAAGGATGGCTCATTGCCAAGGTGCTCACTGCCGAGGTGCTCACTGCTGGTGGGATCACTATCCTAAAAGGCTCATTGCCTTTGAAGAAAGAAAGATAAAGGGAATCCACCACAAAACCACAGTCTGCACTATCGAAACTAGTTTTGTTAACAATCCGCAACACTATACTCACACAAAAACTAGATTCTTTCAAGCTCACATGTATTCAACACAAAAAGCCATATCTCAAATCATCAAATCATATTCCTATAAATATTGTCTCCAAAAATCATAAAAATTTTAATGTCCACTAAGATAGAGATCTAAAATAAGTCTCCACTAAATATTCTTGTGGTGAGAAGGAATGAGAAGTAGACCATATCACACTGTTCCACATCAAAAATATCAATACACTACATACATTACCAAAGATGGACCCAAAATACATTTTCACGTTATACAACTTCAATATTTGGTCCAAGTCCTCAAGCTCCAAACCAATCCAGACCCAAAGATAATACCAAGAAACATCTTTCAAGATACCAAACTCATTCGGTGAAATTGGGAAACCTCCAGATGCACAATAAACCTAAAACAAACACTTCTTCTCATCATACCATATCCGGACCTAATTCGGACCAAAGGATTTAATATCAATGACAACAAATACATAGTGTAATGCTAACAATCTCCCCCTTTGTCATTGATGGCAACATCCATCAACAACAACAACAACAATAATATGAAAAATAAAAGATCATAATTATGCACAATCATCTCTCTCTCCCCCTTTGACAACAATGAAAAAGGTGGAGAAAACTCCCCCTGAGAAACTCATTCCCGCTCCCCCTTAGAGGAAGCACACTAACATCAATCCAGAAAAGAACATGCATGTTGCTCACTGGACCAATGCACATTAGTTCAAACTGGTAAGAGCTAATACCCCTAACTTCTACTAGAGATACTCAAAAGTATCTTTGCACAATACCTTAGTGAATATGTCTGCAATTTGCCCTTTTATGGGTACATACTCAAGTTTGTCCTCATTATCTAGAACTTTTCCCTTAAGAAGTGATACCTGATAGATATATGCTTTGTTTTGGAATGTTATACAGGATTCTTTGAAATATTTACTGCACTAGTATTATCACATGATTGGAATAGGATCATCAAACTTTACACCAATTTCCTAAAATCTATGTACAACAAGAAGATGTTGCAATATACTTTGCTTCTATTGTAGATAAAGACACAAAATCTTGCTTCTTACTCAACCATTCCACTAATTGGGAGTCAAAAAAGAATGCTCCTCCACTTGTACTTTTTCTATCATCAACACTTCAGGCCCAGTCTACATTTGTGTAAGCTGTGAGTAAAATCTGAGCTCTTGGGATACCACAAACCAAATTCTTTTGTTCCTTTAAGATATCTAAAAATCCTTTTCACTGCCATAACATGTAATTCTTTTAGTTCTTGTTGAAACCTTGCTGCCAAACATATTGCATGCATGATATTTGGTCTAGTAGCAATTAGATATAACAGTACTTCAATCATTGATCAGTACCGACTTGCATCTACCTTAGGAGATTTGTCATCTTTAATTAACTTGCATCCGGTACTCATAGGTGTACATACAGATTTGAAATTCTCCAACCCAAAATTCTTCAATGGTTCTTTCACATACTTAGACTTAGAAATGAAAATTCCTTTATTATTCTGATTAACTTGCAAACTAAGGAAGAAGTTTAACTCACCAATCATGAACATTTCAAATTCTTTTTGCATCTCAATAGAAAATCTTCTGCACATGTCTTCATTTCCTCCAAAGATTGTATCATCAACATATGCTACCACAATTAGAGTTTTACATGAATCTGTCTTGAAGTGCAACTTGTTGTCCATTGAACCCTTCTCAAATTCTTGATCAGTTAGATACTTGTCTAATCTCCTATACCAAGCTCTAGGAGCTTGTTTCAGTCCATACAAAGCCTTTTCAATCTAAAAACAATGTTTCGATCATCTTTCAACTTGAATCCTTCTCGTTGTTCAATGTAAACCTCTCCTTTCAACTCTCCATTAAGGAATGTTGATTTCACATTCATATGATAAACTTTGAAATCCTTGAATGTTGCAAATGCCAGGAACATGCATTTTGTCTCCATTATTATAATCGGGGCATAAGTTTCATCAAAGTCAATTCCTTAAATCTAAGTGTATCCTTTACAAACCAACCTTGTCTTATTCCTTACAAATTTTCCATCTTCATCCAGCTTGTTTCAGAATACCCATTTAGTTCCAATCACATTCTTGTATTTTGGTCTATTGACTAACTCCCATGTATAGCTAAATTTTCTCAATCTAATCTAGTTCCTCTTTTATTTCTTTCATCCAATTATGATCATTACAAGCCTCTTCTACTGTCTTTGGCTCATTTTCAAATAGCAAACCAGCAAGACATGTTCTTGTGCTACTTTGCTTCTTGTGATAACACCTTTGCTCTTGTCTCCAATAATCTATTCTTCTAAGTGATTCTTTATGACATACCTTGGAGTCTTGGATGTAGATGTCTAAGCATCTTGATCATTATTTTCTTCACTCGTGCTTTCTTCTTTCCTTTTCTTATCTTTGAACTCATCTGATTCATATCCTATTGTTGTCTCTGAATCCTTTTAAGTGTTCTCATCAACTTTTACATTTGCACTTTCAAAAATCTTATTCAATCTTTTGTTGAAACAATGATATGATTTGCTCTTGGTTGAATAACCTAATAATATGCCTTCATCATCTTTACTATCAAATTTTCCAAGATTATCCTCATCTCTCTGGATATAGAACTTGCTTCCAAAAACTTTGAAATATTTCACTGTCAGAGTTCTACCATACCAAAGTTCATAAGATGTCTTACCATACTTCCTTCGTTACAGAATTTTATTAAGTGTGTATGTTTTTGTATGAATTACTTCATTCCAATAAACTTTATGGTAATTCCTCTCCTTTTATCATGGCTCTAGCTTTGTCTTGTATGGTCTAGTTCATTCTTTCAACTACATCGTTCTGTTGAGGTGTCCGGGGAGCAGATAACTAACTTTTGATGCCATTCTTCTCACAGAAGTCATTGAACTCATTTGAGATGAATTCTCCTCCTCTATCAGACCTTAAACACTTGATTTTCCTATCAACTTCATTTTCAAATTTTTCTTTGAATATCTTGAACTTTCTCTTTTATAAATGTAACCCAAGTCATTATAGAATAATCATCAATTAGTAACATGAAATAACTCTCACTTTGTAGGCTCTTTGTTCGGGTTGGACCACAAAGATCTGTGTGAACCGGATCTAGTAATCTGGTGGATGAGTACTCCTTTCCACTAAATATGCTTCTAGTCTGCTTTCCTATTTGACATTCCTTGCAAATGGTATTCTCTGGTTTAGTCAATCTGGGCAAGTCTCTTACTTCACTCATTGAACTAATTTGTACCAAGTTATGGGTTAGGGCAGGATCATGGGGGCCCAAAAAGTGGCGACGTCAAAAAAGTAGCCTTCTCCACTCGCCTAAAAACGCGAAAATTCGTGTTGACTTTTTGCTTGGCCTAGGTGTTAGTACACCTTGGCATGGTAATTACCTAAGCAAATCGGATATCGGATAAAATCGGATATCCGATTTTTATTTGTAATTTTAAATTAAAAAATATATTATATAATATATGATGTAATATTATATATTACATATTATATAATATATAATATATTATTATATTATATTATATATTATATAATGCATAATATATAATATAATATTTTATTATATTATATTGTATTGTATTATATAATATAATAATATATTATTATATTATATATTATATTATTATATTATATTATATTATATAATATTGTATTGTATAATATATTATTATATTATATAAAATAATATTATATAATATAATATATAATGTAATAGTATATTATATAATTATATAATATAATAATATAATAATATAGTATATTATATATACTATATAATATTATATTATAATATAATATATTATATATACTATATAATATTATATTATAATATAATAATGTATTATATAATATATTATTATATTATATATATATATATATATATTATATAATATATAATATAATATCATATCATATATTATATATTATATAATACGTAGTTTATTATATTATATTATATAACATATTATTGTATTATATAATATAATGTTATTTTAAAATAATTTAAGTATAAAAATCGGATATCCAATTTTCTAAGACAATATATTTTGACTGTTACAGCTTGTGAGTTATTTTTAACCCATGGGCTACATGATTTTATGGAAATCTGATATCTGATTGCATCCGATATTCGGTTTTTTGCCCAAAAATCGCTAAAAAATAGTTTGAAAGGTTAGTTTTTTATTGTTTTCAATCATTTTCATTCAATTTTTGTATTTTTTTTAATGTTTATTTGTTTTTTCATTCAAAATATGGTTTTTTCATGAAAACTAGGTTTTTTTAAATCAAATACAAAATTGTTTAAATTTGTTAGCTAAATTCAATTGTTTACATTCAATTAGGTTAAAAATGGGGGATAACAATGAAAACATTGATCAACCACAACCACAACAACCAAACCCTTCTTTGCCAAACCCCCCCTCAATTGATTTGATTGCACAAAATTTAAATGAATTAAGAGGGATTGCAGATGTATATCATAGGATCCCTCGTCTAAACCCAATGTTTGATCCTCTCACGTCGATCATAAAGAGTATAGAAACCATGACTGAGGAGCACAATGCTGCCCTTTTGTGGGGAGATTATATGAGGTAACAATATGCAGATGGCTTGTCATATAAGGAGATCAAGGATCTCAAAATATCGAAAGCCAATATCACCTCATTGTTTGTGAATCCCTGCATTGGTCAACCCATAGACCCCCAAAAAACAAAACTTTCTATTAAATGGTGCACAAATGATGGTATTGTGAAAACTTTTGGGATCGTTGGTAGATGGTTTTCAACAAACCACCCAACAACAATCTTGATGTCCCCTTCTACTTCATAAAAAAATTGTATGCTGAGTTTGTTTTAGGCAAATATGTGAACTACTTTGACATCCAACCTTCCTAGGGTGTGGTTTTAGGTATGCCCCAAATAGACCTGGGGTAGTCAGAGTAGTCCAAGGCCCATATGTGCCCCCTCCTCTTGTTGATCCCCCACCTCCAGTGCAGCATCCAGATATCATTTGTGAGGTGGCTTCATAGACCATATCGGCTATTCACTCTTTGAGTAGCCTTTTGGTTTCTTAGGCTAGGTCAGTAGCTCAGCCTACTTTTGATGGTAGCGGTGCATTTGGTGGTGCTGACATGTCATCCTTGGCTCCACACATATGCGTGCCCCATAGTTGTGTCATGTGTGGGCACATATGCTTGAGTCCAGTTGGATAGCCTGTTGATCCTCCTGCGAATAGTGCAGATTATGAGGCGCATGAGATGCATGATGCACCAGATGTTATGACACAGACTGGAGGATACCCTAGGGAGTCCTCGCATGCTAGAGGTGATGAGGCATCATCATCATACATTGATGATGTAGTGGTAATATTTGTATTTTCACAGTTCATGCTATATTTTAAATGAATATTTATAATCTAGATAATATTAAGTACTAATTTTTATTTACATGGTCTATTTAACATTTGATGATCGAGGAGGAGTTGAGACAGATTCAGGAGGGCACCTTGTCAGCCATTTCATTTGGCCTTGATAGCTTGTTGGTACATATATTATTTCACCTAGTCATTTGTATTTAATTGTACATACATGCTCATCATTTATATTGGTATTAATTAGATTATGTAGTAACTTGCATGTATATCTTATTTTACTCTTGTAGGGCAAAAGAAGCACGAGTGTGGGGCAGTGTGATTTAGGATCTGGTAGTGCACATGGAGACAAGGGAAAGGTAATTGAATGCAAATATGATTGAATAGTTTAAATAACTTATAGTGATTATACATGTCTAGACATAGATTAATAGTTTCATATACTTGTTGTGTATATGTACAGAGAATTCTTGGCTTCACATCCTTGATGACTACACCCAGTATACCTGAAGATGAAGAAGAAGAAGAGATGCCTTGAGTAGATGTGTGTTTATTTTATTTTGTGTTTAGTAGATATAATTTGTTATTATCAGTGACAATTATATGCTAACTTGTATCAATGTCATGTTTCTGAACATATGTAGGTTGTGTATGAAAATATTGAAAACATACCTCCTCTACTGAAGACATACATCAAGAGTCCTGCAAAGCAAAAGAGAAAATGTGGAGATGAGGTAAACATGAATAGTTCAATTATAGTTCATTTTTATGTTAACTTTTCAAATGTGAATTATATAATATAACTAATATTAATCGTGGTTTGTTTTTCTTGTGCAGGATCCTTTAGAGCCGAGCAGTGCGGCGAAGAGGATCGATTTTGATGATCCATTAGCAACTTAGGATATTATAGATAGTTTTGGGATGCTTACATGTCTAGTTGGCATGTATATTTTGTATATGGACATACATTCATGTATTTAGACATACATTTTGTTTGAGTTGGCATTTATGCCATATTTGTGTATGGACATACATTTGTAATCATTTGGCATTTTTATATATACAGAAGTTGATATTTGATCATATAAATTGTTTCTCATCTGTGGATGGTGTTATCATAGAAATCTTTAATCTTCATTCCAATAATTAACAATGGTTAATAATGGTTATTTAATGAACAATACAATTCATTTTATTTCATCGTAAGTGTTGTTTGTATAATGAACAATACAATTCATTTAATGAATAATACAATTCATGAACAATACAATTCATTTAATTAACAATACAATACAATTTATTTAATGAACAATACTTGATACAATTCATTATTACCATATGCATGGTCCTATTTTGCCCCCCCCCCCCACTCGGTCGAATGCTCAGGGTCATCCCTTGAGCGTCCTAAGTGCAAAAAATTGTCAAACTTTGATGAGCCCTAACTCAGAATTAGTGGCACCTATGAATGATCAGTTTGAACATATGGGGCCATGAGAGGGGTCCCTACAAAATCCTATCTTGGTTTTTCAAGTTTCCCTATGGTTTTATTAGGGCAAAAAAATTTTGGTTGGCAAAATAATTGTCAGTCTCATTTAATCGAATGTTGTTGCGTGGCCAATTTCTTGTTCTACTCATTGTGATGATGAACCGTTAGCTCTCATATGTCCAATTAGGCATTATTACCCTATGCATACTCCTATTCCCCCCCCCCCAACTCGGTCGAATGCTCGGGGTCATACCCTACCGCTGTCATCCCTTGACCACCCTAAGTGCTAAAAATTGTCAAACTTTGACAGGACCTAACTTAGAATCCGTGGCACCTACGAACAATTTGTTTGAACCTACGGGGACATGAGAGGGGTCCCTACAAAATCCTATCTCATTTTTTCAATTTTCCCTGCGATTTTATTAGGCAAGCAATTTTTTGGTTGGCAAAAAAATCGTCAGTCTCATTCAATTGAATGTTGTCGCGTGGCCAATTTCTCATTTTGCTCATCGTGATGATGAACCGTCGACTCTGATATGTCCATTTAGGCATTATTACCCTATGCATGTTCCTATTTTCCCCCCTCCCCACTTGGTTGAACGCTCGGAGTCATACCCTACTGGTGTCATCCCTTGAGCGCCCTAGGTGCTAAAAATTATCAAACTTTGACGGGCCCTAACTCAGAATCCGTGGTGCCTGCGAACAATCTGTTTGAACCTACGAGGCCATCAGAGGGGTCCCTACAAAATCCTATCTTAGTTTTTCAAGTTTTCCTACGGTTTTATTAGGGCAGCAATTTTCTGGTTGACAAAAAAATCGTCAGTCTCATTCATTCGAATGTTGTCACGTGGCCAATTTCTCGTTCTTCTCATCATGATGTTGAACTGTCAGCTCTGACATGTCCAGTGAGGCATTATTACCCTATGCATGGTCCTATTTTTCCCCCCCACTTAGTCAAACACTCGAGGTCATACCCTACCAGCGTCGTCCCTTGAGCATCCTAAGTGCTAAAAATTGTCAAACTTTGATGGGACCTAACTTGGAATCTGTGGCACTTGTGAACAATTTGTTTGAACCTACAGGGCCACGAGAGGGATCCCTATAAAAGCCTATCTCAGTTTTTCAAGTTTCCCTACGGTTTTATTAGGGCAGCAATTTTTTGATTGGCAAAAAAATCATTAGTCACATTCAATCGAAAGTTGTTGCGTGGCCAATTTCTCGTTCTACTCATCGCGATGATGAACCATCAGCTCCAACATGTCTAGTTAGGCATTATTACCCTATGCATGCTCCTATTTTGGCCCCCCACTTGATCGAACACTCGGGGTCATACCCTACCGACGTCATCCTTTGAGAGCCCTAAGTGCTAAAAATTGTCAAACTTTGACAAGCCCTAACTTGAAATATGTGGCACCTACGAATGATTTGTTTGAACTTACTGGTTCATGAGAGGGGTCCCTACAAAATCCTATCTTAGAATCTGTGGCCCTAACTTTTTCAATGAAAAATATAGATAAACAAGCATTACACTATAGACACATAATGATCATCAATATTTCCATGTATTGTATACACATAATTACCATTACACTTGCATGTGACATCCATGAAGGGATATGCAAACATGATTTTTTTTTCATTATCAATACAACTACACCAATGTACTCATGTACAGATACATTGAATATCATCAATATAGCTAAACTAATTTGCTCATGGACATTGTATATCATCATAACAAAGTTTTATCAATTCACATCCATATACAAATACAACATCCCACTTCATCTACATTAGACATCCTCATGTCCTAAGAGAAAATCTTATGTACAACAATGCCTGCATATAAATGAAGACCAAAATAAGTAACCTTTTTATGTAGAATGAATATGCTACAAGAAACAAATTATAACACTTAATACAAACTAGTTTGTCAAATTATAAATAGATCATTTGAAACATTTTTAAGACGTACAAGATTGTATAATTACGAAACTTACCAGTTTCTCTACAAAGTATACAAGCATAACTTTGAAGAAAGACGCATGTTGATTAAAGCCCTTCTCACTGCATTTCTCTGTATGGTTGAAGATGATGGTAGATATGGTCATTTCTAAATAGCAATACATTCACTTGACTTAATGTTTATGCACGAAATTTAATCTCATTAATGCGCAAAGGAATTTGTACCATCACCAAGAGAGGGTCTTGTCAACGGGGAATGATCTAGCATGAACCTGTATTTTTAAGAATTGTTACTCTACACATAAAATGCATGGATGAACATAAAGGCTTTATGATAATCACTTCAACTGAAATGCATGATAATAAATGAAAAGGTGGGATTGTATACCATAAAAATACATCCCTTTGAATTATATCAACAGAACCCATTATGTTGACGCAAAAAACATAATGTGATATTGTTGTATATCATCAAAAAAGACCTGCATGAGCATAAAGGTTTTGCGATAATTATATCATCAAAAATTGTCAAATGGTGTTCTCTAATAACAAAAATTGTAAAGCGACTCAAATGCATGACAATAAGTCGTGTTGCAAAAATGTGTCCCTTCCAATTATATCGAGTGTACCCACTATGTGCATGCAAAAACTATGTTGCCAAAAAAAAAACACTCATCAATAGACCTACATTTTGAACACATCCTTAATATACATGTAACAAACTTGAACATTAAGGTTTAATGATCATTGTTTGAAATGAAATGGATGATAAAAAAAATAAGGCACTATTAAAGACCTACTACGCAAGTATGCTTGAAGGGTCATCTCTTTTCTTAAGAGTATCTAGTATTGCTTCATGATCAGTAGTAGTCATTGTCCATAGCTCTTTGGTCTTCAGTTTTGCTTGATGCTTCAACAACTTGACATTTGTAGCTATAATAATGTGTGAATACATTATAATGGTTTTGTGTCTCTCATAGTCTTGAAATGCAGGTATGCCATTCTTTCTAATCATGTATATTTGCAACCAAGTTCCCACAACAACAATTGAACCTGTAGGATATGTGAACCCATCATCATCTGTCACTAGTTGTGTTACCTTTTGTTTTCCCTGTACACATCGTGCCAACCAATATTCTGATCTCTCTTTATTCCCTTGTGGTGCAACAACTCCATAAACATGTCCTAGTTGTACAAGATCTAATAGATGGCCATACTCAAGTGAACTTTCCATGTCATCATTTGACAAGGATATTGTTTGTGATAAAGGAATTAGATATTGGGGAACCCACGTATCAACCCACTCACTTGACTCGCACTGATCCCAATCACACCGAACACAACTCTGACAAAAACAAGCCAACGCTCGTGTCCAAATGGTCCATTTACTTGCATCTGAGCTGAGAAATGAATGCATCTTTGAAGAATCTTTAATTGTTGAACAATCTAATCTATCTCCCACTGTGCCCTCCTCAACCAACCAAAAGAATCTGGTCCCTGTTGAATCAAGAGTACCTCCATGTGACAATGTTGAACTACACCAATCAACAATAGAACATGCATTAGAGAAATTTTCACCTGAAATCCTCAATTGCTCCTTAACTAGAGATCTCTTCAAACTTGCACCTACCCCATCATGCTCCCCCTTCCCATGCCCTGCCTCAAAAAAACACCAAATATGATAAATTGGGTTAGCCAAGGAAAGGAACTACCAACAACAAACTCACCAGAACAAAGGCACACTGACTCTATTTTTAGATAGACTCCCCCACACAATAGATGCAGCGGATGGATCATTGGCAGGTGCACCCACAAGCCTGGAGAAACAGGGTTAGCAATATTCAAAATATTTATATTATATATTTACCATTTGAACCGATATGATATAGATATAGGGCCTTCCACCTGGAGGGAAAAAGAATCTTGCGTGTGCTTAGTAGGGTTTGAATCCCCGAAGGGGGCAGGCAATATGGTGTCGTTAGGGGTCATATGGTGTCCATATGGCTCATATGGTGTCCTACGACCCCTTAGGACACCATATGACCCCTTCAGACACCATATTGGGTTGTTATGGGTCATATTTTCTCCTAATGGGTCATATTGTGTCATATGACCCCTTTAAGACATCATATGACTCCTTAGGACACAATATGACCCCTTATGACACCATATTGGGTCACTTTGGGTCTTATGGTGTCCTAAAGGTTCATATTGTGTCCTGCGACCCCTTAGGACACCAGATGACCCATAACAACACAATTTGGTGTCTTAAGGGGTCATATGGTGTCCTAGGACACCATATGACCCCTAAGGACACCATATGACCCCTAACGACACCATATGGTGTCATAAGGGGTCATATGTTGTCCTTCAGGGTCATATGGTGTCTCATGAACCCTTATGACCCCTTAGGACACCATATGACCCATTATGACACCATATGACACAATATGACCCCTTATGACACCATATTGGGTCACTTTGGGTCCTATGGTGTCCTTGTTAGTTAAGATGAGACAGGGGGTGAATCATAAAAACTCACAATGTAATATATTTATCACATTCAACCTTAGTAGCCTTTATTGATATGCAACTATGACTGTAAATCATTCAAACTCATAAACAGATACATTTAAGACATCATAACACATTTAACACTAGATTTAATGTGGAAACCCAAATAGGGAAAAACCATTGTGGGATTTCGGACCCACTAAGAAATATACCCTTCTAGAGTATGCTCGGTTAAAAGCTAATCCCGTTAAAGATTACAAACACATTGCTAGATGTGACCTGGTTAAGGGATTTCCCTCAAACTTGTTAGAGTCTTGTACTTTGTTAGAAGTGACCTTGTCAAAGGATTTCAAATACTCATTTAGAATGTTACCTTGCTAGAGGGTTTACAAATAAGACTATTAAGTCCACTCGGTTAAGAGATTTTTTGTCACTTACAAAATAAACAACAGTAATAAAATATATCTGCAACTTCACATCTTAAATGCTAAAGCAAATTCTATTTGCTCAAAATAATCTTTTCATATGACTTATCTTGTCCCTTGTTGGGCTTGTTGGGCTTCTCAATCTGTTCTTCAATCAGATCTTCAAGCTTCTGTGCTTGGTAAACATTATTGTAGCGTCATTGTGCATGCATTTGCCCACATACATTGTTCATCAACAATTCCTTATTTATAAACAATTTATAACCGCTTAATCTCCTTGATCACATTTCCCATGATCAATCTTAGCTATCAAATCTTCAAACTTGACTAGGTTCAATGTATCCTTCGATCTGAAAAATGTTTTACTTCACCTTGGAACTTGCATTCCTTCCTTGGAACTTGTGCTAGGTTATTGCAGTTCAATCTGTGTTGTAGATCTTCCTCTTGATTTTCCATGTCGTTGATCCTCAACAAACATCTTGTGCGGCATACCAATCATTTATTCATCTCTAGCTTATCAACATCCTTCATTAAATAATGCTTTTATTCATCCAATGCAAACTATAATAACTTAGTTGTTACTCGGTAAATACTGAACTTCACTTAGTAGACATTCTGCCTTCTTTAACCGATATCGATAACCTTAGGGTTTACCAACTAGGTACCTTAGGGTTTACCGACTAGGTTCTTTGCTCGATGACATAGTACAGTATTAAACTTATAATCAATAACATATGTAGGATATCAAAACAATCAAAACAACATGATCTCATCATTGTATAACTTAGTAATTGTATGATCTCATCAATTTCTTGACATCAATGACAAAATAATATTATTAAGACAGTAATCATCCTTCTTCGGTTATATCAATAATATCCAACAACCTTCTCAATACCCTCATACCAACAAACTTACAAAAATGCCAACAATCTCCCTTTGTGAAAATGCTAACAATCTCCCCCTTTGGCATTGATGGCAAAACCAACTTTAATGGCAATACCAGCTTGATTTATTTCAATTGATTCAGATTCGAATTGTTGTTAAAACTTCTCCTGAAATTTTCTGGAATTCTCCCCCAGTCATTAGTCTTCTCCCAACTTCTTCATTTGGTCTTCTCCCCCTTTGACAACAATGCCAAAAGAAAAACATTCATGATTTCTTCCTTTGTGAAGTAATTTCCCTGCAGTCTCATTCATGGTCAGAGCATCATTGTCTTCAATCACTTTTCTTGTACAACTTTAGGTGACCTCCAAAAGTGTAAAGCAACATCAACTCATAGATAGTTAGCCTTTAGATTCATAGAATTGATGCTTTCATCGAACTCTGTCAGTGAGTACTAGATAGGGGTAGGACCCCTAACTAACTTCTGAGATACTCAAAAGTGTCCCTTGGTAATGGCTTTGTGAAAATATCTGCTATTTGTTCCTTTGAACTGATATATTCCAGCACAACTTTCTTCTCTTGAACTTCTTCTCTGAGATAATGATACTTTATAGAGATATGCTTTGTCTTAGAGTGCATTACCAGATTCTTTGAAATGTTAATGGCACTAGTATTATCACAGAATATAGTTACTGGCTTGGTAACTTTCTCATTCATACCTTCCAACAGTTGTTTGATCCATGCTATATTGGTACAATTCATTGCTACAGTGACATATTCAGCTTTAGCTGTTGACTGTGAAATGCATCCTTGTTTCTTACTAAGCCAACTTACTAGTCTATCTCCCAAAAAGAAAGCTCCACCACTTGTTCTTTTCCTATCATCAATGTTTCCTACCCAGTTAGCATTAGTATAGACTTTTAGGTCAAAAATATTCCCCTTTTGATATTCTAAGTCATAATCTTCAGTGCCTTTCAGGTATCTAAAAATTCTCTTGATTGTTGTCATAAAGGTTTCTTTGGGATCTGCAAAAAATCTTGCAACTATACATACTACATGTGCTATATCCGGCCTACTATGAACCACATATTGCAAATTTCTAATCATAGATTGGTAAAGTGTCTCATCAACATATGCAAATTCATCACTCTTTGATAGTTTACAGTTGGTAGTCATAGGAGTACTTACAGGTTTAGAATTCTCCATTCCAAATTTCTTCAGGATTTCCTTTATATACTTAATTTCACCGATTAATGACATCTCAAATTCTTTATTTCACCAATTAATGACATCTCAAATTCTTTCCTCATTTCATTTCCAAAGTTCTTGCATAGGGAGTCATTTCCACAAAAAATAATATCATCAACAAATATGGCTGAAAGCAGTATTCCATTGTTCTCATCATTCTTCATATACATGTTTTTGTTTTCACTTGTTCTTATGAATCCAATCTTGATTAAGTAAGAGTGCAGTCTTTCATACCATGCTCTAGGTGCTTGCTTTAGACCATATAATTCTTTGTTCAGATTACATACCTGATCTTTATTCTTGTCTTCAATAAATCCTTTAGGTTGTTCAATGTAAACTTCTTCTTCTAGTATACCATTCAAAAAAGTAGATTTAACATCCATTTGATATACCTTGAAATTTTTGTAAGCAACATATGCCAACAATGTTCTCACTCCTCCAAGTCTTGCCACAAGTGCAGAAGTATCACCATAATCAATTCCTTCTTCTTGAGCATAACCTTTGCAAACTAGTCTTGCTTTATTCCAAATGACCTCTCCTTTTTCATTTAGCTTGTTTCTGAAAAATCCACTTTGTACTGATTACATTTTTCTCTTTTGGTCTTGGGACCAGTGTCCATGTTTCTGTTAATAAGATGAGGGGGGTGGGGTGAATCATATAAACTTAATCTTCAATATATTCAACAGATTCAACCTCGGTAACCTTATCAAAAAAACTGTGAAACATGCAAACTCATAAACAGATAACACCACAAAGCATATAATACCAGATTTAACATGGAAACCCAAATAGCGAAAAACCACTGTGGGATTTCAGACCCACTAAGAAATATACTCTTCTAGAGTATGCTCGGTTAAAAACAAATCTTGTTAAATATTACAAACACATTGCTAGATGTGACCCGGTTAAGGGATTTCCCTCAGATCTGTTAGGATCTTCACCTTGTTAGAAGTGACCTTGTTAAAGGGTTTCAAACACTCAATCAGAATGTCACCTTGCTAGATGATTTAGAAATAAAACTGTTAAGTCCACTCGGTTAAGATATTTTATGTCACTTACAAATAAACAACAGTAGTAAAAATATATTTGCAACTTTGCATCTAAAATGCTAAAGCAGATTCTTATTTGCTCAATACAATCTTGTCATAGGACTTATCTTGTCCCTCTGCTGGGCTCCTTAAACTGTTATTCAAAACAAGTCTTCAAGCTTCTATGCTTGGGAATCACTATGTAGCATCCTTGTGCTTACACTTGCCCACATACATTGTTTATCAACAGTTCCTTGTTTATAAACAATTTGCTAACCGCTTAATCTCCTTGATCACATTTCCCATGATCAATCATAGCCATCAAATCTTCAATCTTGACCAAGTTCAATGTATCCTTTGATTTGAAAATGTTTTACCTCACCTTGGAACTTGCATACATTTCTTGGAACTTGTGCTTGGGTATTGCAATTCAATTTGAGCTGTAGATCTTCCTGTCGATCTTCCATTGCCATAGATTCTTAACAAACTTCATGCATGGCATACCAATCAGTTAATCATATCCAACTCATCAGCTTCCTTCATTAAATAATGCTTTTATTCATTCAATGCATCCTGTTATTACTCGGTTGCAACTTGGTAAATACTAAACTTCACTCGGTAGACATTCTGCCTTCATTAACCAATAGTGATAACCTTAGGGTTTACCGACTAGGTTCTTTACTTGGTAACATAGTATAGTATTAACCTTACAAACAATAACATATGTAGGATATCAAACCAATCTAAACATCATGATCTCATCATTGTCTAACTCGGTAATAGTTGCCCATTGAATAACTTGTTCCTCCCCTTATTCATCACATTCTTTCTATGTCTTTTACTGACATCTTAATTCTCTTCAAAACATACTTCTTAAGATATGGCAACATCATACTAAATCAGAAAATCATTTTCTTGAAATCAATGACAAAATAATATTGTTAAGACAGTAAACATCCTTAATCAGTTATATCCATAATCATCAACAACCTTCTCAATATCTGTATTGAAATGCCAACAATCTCTTATTGTAATTGGATTGCCAACAGTTTCATTCTTCTTGATTTGTTCAATTTCTTCTGTTATAGAATTCATCCAATCTTCATTACTAAATGCCTCGTTTACTATCTTTGGTTCAAATTCAAATATCAGACATGTGTTTTGTCTTAGTTTGTTCCTTGTCATCAATGGATCATCCTTATCTCCTATAATCTGACTTGATGCATGATTTCTTTTGACATAATTGGCTAATATGGGCTCAGTAGGCTCTGTATGATCTTCTACATCACTCGATAACTGAGTATTTTCTTCATTTTCTTCATCAACTTTCTCGGTAGGATTTCTCGGTTGAACATAAACAAATTCTTCATAATTTTGTGGTTCTTTGGAATTTCCTTCATCATTTATTCCTGCAAATTCATCAATTTTCACATTTGCACTTTCCACTATTTTGTTAGATGATTTGATCAGACATTTAAATGCTTTGCTTCTAGAAGAATAACCCAAAAATGTTCCTTCCTCGCTTTTCTGATCAAACTTTCCATTTTTGTCATCTTTGTGAACATAACATCTACTTCCAAATATCTTAAAATAACTTACATTAGGTTTCTTGTCATACTAGATTTCATACGGTGTCTTCAAAGTTCCTTTCTTCAGTTGTACTCGGTTTAGGGTGTAAACTGTAGTGTTGATTGCTTCTCTCCAAAATGTTTGAGGTACCCTCTTTTCTATCATTGGGGTTCTGGCACAATCTACAATTGATTTGTTTCTTCTTTCAACTATACCATTTTGTTGAGGTGTTCTCGGTGCAGACACTTGTCTCTTTATACTATGATCATTGCAAAATAGGTTAAATTCATCAGAAATAAATTCTCCTCCTCTATCAAATCTTAGACATTTCAACTGTCTCCCTGTTTCTTTTTCAACTCTACCCTTATACCATTTGAACATTTGAAAGGCTTCTGATTTTTCTTTTAAAAACATAACTGACATCATTCTTGAGTAATCATCCACAAATAATATGAAGTATCTATCTCCATAATAACTTTGAATTTTCATAGGACTACAAAGATCAATGTGAACAAGATCTAAAATTCCTTTAGAAGTGTAGGACTTACTTGTAAAGCTTGACCTTTTCATCTTACCCATCTAGCATCCTCAACATATTGCATTCTTAGGTTTTTCCAAGCTCGGTAGACCTCTTACTCGGTGCTTCTTTCTTATTTTGATCATGTTATCAAAATTTACATGACAAAACCTTTTATGCCATAACCAGGCATCTTCTATTTTATCATACAGACAATTGTTCCTAGTTGAGTCAAGATGAAATGTATTACCTTTTGTTTGTGTCCTGGTAGCAACCAGCTTTCCATGTTTGTCATGAACTTTGACACTTCCTTTCTGAAATTCTATTTGGCATCCTATATTGTTTAGCTGTGCTACGCTCAACAAATTGTATTTCAAACCTTCAACCCAGTATACATCATCACATTTAGCATTGTCAAGAAGTGTTATGGATCTTTTACCTCTCACTAGACAAGGTGCATCATTACCGAATCTTACATAACCTCCATCATAATCTTCTAATTTAACAAACTTGTGTTTATCACCTATCATGTGATGTGAGCATCCACTATCTATGATCCAAGAATCATTTTTATTTATATGAGATATTAGGGTTTTTTCTTCATACCTTTCTTCATCTGATCCATCTTTGATAGCCACATAAAAAACATCCTCTGTCTCAGTCTCATCAGATTTATCATCGTTGGATTCCTCATCAGCTACTAGGCATGTCTTTCTATCTCTCCTTCTGAAGTCTCGGTGTCCTCTGTATTGGTTGTCTTTCTATCTGTCATCTCGGTAGTCTCTCTTTTCACTAGATTCCTTATCAGGACAGTTAGAAGCCATATGTCCTATTCTATCACAGTTAAAACATTTTAAAGGTAACTTTCCTTTATACTTACCTTTTCCTCTCAGCAACCTTCTGGCTAATAGTGCTTCAAACTCTTCTTGCTTTCTGATTTCCTCATATAGTTTGTGCACCTCTTCCATATTTTTGCAAAATCTTTCACTTGCTCCATTGTGATTTCCTTCAGTATACTTATACATTCTATTATTGTAATCATCAGATTAATCAATATGAAAAGAATTGAATGCAGATTCAACTTTATTTACCGAGGACCCACTATTATCAAAATTAGTTCACTCAAATACATGTAGCTTACCGATAGTAGCATCCAAAGAAACTGGCATGTTTGGTACAGACCTTAATTCATTGATTGCAGAGACTCGAATGGCATAAGCAGGTAGAAGTGTTCTAAGCAACTTACTTGTTACATCCTTTTCTTCAATAGTTCCCCTTGCTCCTTTGATTTGATTGACAGTCTCCTTTAACCTTGTACTATATTGGGTTATGTTCTCACCTTCATTCATTCTCATGGATTCAAGTTGACCTCTTAGACTATCTATTTTTTCTCTCTGAACATGTTCATCACCACCATACATAGATATGAGCTTGTTCCACATTGCTTTGGCATCACTGCAGCCTTCTAGGTCATTAAACTTTGAGTTGGTTAATTATGATATTATTTCAATCATTGCTTGAATATGTTCTTGCTTTGCCTTTATCTCTTCCATTGTCATCGAGTTGGTGTTGGGTGCTATGTAATCATTCTCCAGATAATATGTTGCATATTCTCCAATTCTTGATAAATGCAGCTTCATCCTTTTCTGCCATGTGGAGAAACTTGACTTGTTCAGCTTTGGTGCATCCCTTTTATGCATCTTTGGATCTTGCCTCATGTACCTTTAAACTTTTTTCCTGGAGTCCAAAGCTCGGGGGGGGTGAAACATAAAAACTCACAATGAAATATATTTATCATATTCAACCTTGGTAGCCTTTATTGATATGCAACTATGACTATAAATCATTCAAACTCATAAACAGATACATTTAAGACATCATAACACATTTAACACCAGATTTAACATGGAAACCCAAATAGGGAAAAACCACTGTGGGATTTTGAACCCACTAAGAAATATACCCTTCTAGAGTATGCTCTGTTAAAGATTACAAACACATTGCTAGATGTGACCGGGTAAAGGGATTTCCCTTAGACTTGTTAGAGTCTTGCACTTTGTTAGAAGTGACCTTGTCAAAGGATTTCAAACACTCATTTAGAATGTTACCTTACTAGAGGGTTTACAAATAAGACTATTAAGTCCACTCGGTTAAGAGATTTTTTGTCACTTACAAAATAAACAACAGTAATAAAATATATCTACAACTTCACATCTTAAATGCTAAAGTAGATTCTATTTTCTCAAAACAATCTTGTCATATGACTTATCTTGTCCCTTGTTGGGCTTGTTGTGCTTCTCAATCTGTTCTTCAATTAGATCTTCAAGCTTCTATGCTCGGTAAACATTACTGTAGCATCATTGTGCATACATTTGCTCGCATACATTGTTCATCAACAATTCCTTATTTATAAATAATTTCTAACCACTTAATCTCCTTGATCACATTTCCCATGATCAATCTTCACCATCAGATCTTCAAACTTGACTAGGTTCAATGTATCCTTCGATCTGAAAAACTTTTTACCTCACCTTGGAACTTGTGCTAGGTTATTGCGGTTCAATATGTGTTGTAGATCTTCCTCTTGATTTTCCATGTCAGCTATCCTCAACAAACGTCTTGTGCGGCATACCAATCATTTATTCATCTCCAACTCATCAGCATCCTTCATTATATAATGCTTTTATTCATCCAATGTGAACTATATCAACTCTGTTGTTACTTGGTAAATACTGAACTTCACTCAGTAAACATTCTGCCTTCTTTAACTGATATCGATAACCGTAGGGTTTACCAACTAGGTTCTTTACTCGGTGACATAGTACATTATTAAACTTATAATCAACAACATATGTAGGATATCAAAACAATCAAAACAACATGATCTCATCATTGTCTAACTTGGTAATAGTTGCCCATTGAATAACTTATTATTCCCCTTCATTATCACATTCTTTTTGTGTCACTTACCGACCTCTTAATACTCATCAAAACATACTTCTCAAGATATGGCAACATCATACTGAATCAGAAAATCAATTTCTTGACATCAATGACAAAATAATATTATTAAGATAGTAATCATCCTTCTTCGGTTATATCAATAATATCCAACAACCTTCTTGTAAAGCGGAAAATCAAACCCTAGGTGTTCCCCCCACTCCAAGGAGAGAGAAAGGAGGTCACTAGGGTTGACGGTTTTCACTTAGAAGAGACTTTACATTCAAAAGAGGGGTAGAAAATCATGAGATCCAATCCCACACAATGAAAGATTGAATTCTAGATGAGTTTCAAGGGTTGAGACAGCAAGGATACCCTCTTTTGTAAAGAATGTAGATTGAAGGATTAAACTAGGAGTGTATGTAAAGTAAAAAAGATTCACTTGTAGATGGAGATAGGGATACGGGATGAAGCTGCGGACCTGAAATTAGTAGTAAAATGTCGAGATGATGTTGTCCTGCAAGTTTGAGTGAAAGTTGATGGGACGATGGCACCCGGAGTGCACATGGTCCTCTGAAAAATCCGCGAAACGAAGGGGGATCTGTTCGTCTCTGCACAAGGATTTCAGATCTTCAATTACAGCCGCGTACCTGCAACCTACACAAAGAAAAGAGAGGATAATTGGGGGGTTAGGGATTAGGGGTTTGCCTTTAGGTCAAACCCCAGTTTTGGAATTAAACAAGAAATGAGAATGTTGTAAATGTAAGTGTTTGTAATGTAATCAAGTACTGATACCTTGTAAGAATGTTTGTATTCTTACATACGAAGGTGTAATGATGTTGTATGTTGTATGTTGTAGGTGATCTCCTCTTCAATGGTTGAATCCTTATCTTGAATGCAACACCTTGCCTTGAATGGAGACCTAGAATGCTCAATTGCTTGAAGGAATGCTTGAATGCTTGAATGTTTGAATGTTTGTCTATCACTTCTGCCTCTTGCACACATATGTTTTTCTTACTCCTTTTCTAGGAGGGGAAATATAGTTTATATACTTGTCAATTAGGGTTAGCAGACTAACTTTTCCGACCTTAGGCCGACCCAACAGCATTATTTTCCAAATTGCAAACTTAAAGACCCGATGCCCAACAAGAGACGGAGCCCAAAATAGGGCCAGGGACCAGGGCGTTGGGCGCCATGGTCCTGAGGGACCAGGGTGCTAGGCGCCATGGTCTCGAAGGACTAGCGCACTAGGTGCCATGGTCCCAAAGGACCAGGGCATTGGGCGCCATGGTCCCACCTCCCAGGATAGCAGGGTGCAAGGAGGATAAGGCCAAGGTGCAAAAAGATGCAGTTTTTGGTGTCGTAAACAAGTTTCGGGGTCTCCATTTAGGTTCAATGTTGCATCACCATTGTGAAGACCCAAATGCAGTCAAAATTACAAGTGTCACAATTTTAGGATGCTACATTTAGCCCCCACTTTAGCGGGAGTATAAGCATACGCCCATACTTCCGGTAAAGTACAAGGAAACAACATTGAAAGACTTTCACCATGTCAAGGAGGCAAGATACACCAAGCCCCTAGTGAACTAAGGATCTTATGACTTCGATTGACAAAGTAAAAGGGAAGATCACGAGGGAGAACCATGACTGTCCGTAGTAAGGTTCCCTCACTATGAGTCATGCAAGAAAAATACCAAAAAATTTCAAGGCAAAGCTAAGTTTGCCAAGAAATTTTTGAGAATCTTGAAGAGATATGGATGGAGTGTATGCCCCCCTATGTTAAAGCAGCACATGCCTCATTGGGGGTGATTGCTTTAAGGTAGTGATACACATAAGAAAGGAGCACGTTATCGCAAATATTTAGCCCCCAAGTGTGAGATAAACCCAAGGATAATAGACACAAAACACAAAGCACGAGGTGACTTCGCTTTTCTTGGGGTCAGTATGCTGTATGATAATTCATGTATATCATATGTATGTATGCATAATTGTTCTTCATTCCCCAATCAAGGAAGGTCACCTAGAAGAAGGGAGCACATGTGTCTTTTGAGTCAACATGAGAGAGACCAAAAGAGATCTCAATGCTTTGCATCATCCTCAAGTAGACAACACTAAGGACAAAAAATAGAAGAATGGGAATAACACATATAAGAAGTAACAAAAGAGATCAAGAGAGGAGGAGAGAGTCTGCTATGCTAATGAACTAGTCTAGCACGTCATCCACCCCCCGATCTTGCTGATCAATATTTTGGGAAGGCAGGAAACAAGCTAGAGGAGGAACATCCAACACAGTAGATGGAGCTATCACAAGATCCAAACAAGGGCTATGTTCATGTTCCAAGCCACGTTGTTCTTGTCTAGGAGCTAGGATAAGTGCTTTAGAAAATTTGTTAGATAAATAGTTATCAATATCAACATATTCATATTCACTATCAGAAGCAAGAAGAGTAACATTTTCATCTATATCATCATCAAGATTTATAAAAATAGGATCTTTAACTCACACAGGATCAAAACCATCATGCATCTTATGTTTAGGAGATTTTGGCTCAATTTTCGGCTGAGGAGAAAATGGAATAATACTAGCTGAAGGTGTTTTTGGGAATTGCAAAGTTTGAGAAGCAGCTGCATGAGCTCTAAGATGACGCTTTCGTCAGCGTTCACGCGCAGAATGATTTCATCTAGTCTTAGTAGGAAGTTGAGAAGATTGAGGAGGAGGAATGTTCTCATCCTTATCACTTGGGTGTTTATGTTGTGGTCTCTTAGGTTGGACAATAGGAGAAGAAGAAGGTCCTTCTCTCTATAAGAGGAAGGAGGAGGAACTGCTCCATATAAAGGAGGAATATCTGGTTTAGGAAGGAGACCAAGTCCATTATGACGAGGAGGTATAGGTCTACCTTTAGAAAGTTTATTAGACATAGACATAGTCACATCCATAGGGATGGGATGGGAATCTTCTTGAGGAAAGACATTAGTTTTATCTTTCAAAGGAAGAACTTCCTTCTCAAGAACGATAGGAATATCAAGTTTGGGTGTTCTAGGTTCACTTAGAGATAGGATCATATCTTTTTTCCACTTTTGATAAGATTTGAAAAGATGATCACTTCGCGGTGGAAGAGATTGAAATTGTTTAGGCCAAAAATAATCAATAGGAACGCTAGAAGTTCTTTCAGCTGGTTTAAAGAGACTATGATTGACAGTAACAACTTCACCATTATGGGGAAATTTCAAACACTTGTGAATAGGAGAAGCAATAGCTTTCATGGAAGATAGCCACAGATAGCCTAGCTTCACACAAAATTGTTCGGACGATGGAATAATAGCAAAGCTCACATCAAGGGATTTGTTATGGACCTAAATAGGTAATATAATAGAACCAATTACAAGAGAAGAAAATGTATCAAATAATTTCACAACCACATTTGTTTTGTCATAGATCACTTGATTCAATTGCAAAGTAAAAAGAAATTCTTCAGTAATGACATTAACCATGCAAGAAGGATCAATAAGCACTCCACGACAAGGTGTATTCTTGACTTTTTCAACTATATATAAAGGACCATCAGGTGCCCTGATAGTTTCACTAGAATCAAATATGATGGAAGGTTCTTTGGGGATTTTCTGCTGCTCTACAAAGTTAATCACATTCAGAGTCATAGACACAAGACTATCAGGTGAGAAAGAGGAATCATTAGTCTCAATCACATTAGAGGTATGAGAAGGTAATGGATCAGTAAAAATCTTAAGATTTTGGTTAGGAGGAGCTACAGATATGTTGCCTTTATCATTCACACCTGAAACGGAGATAGTATTATTATCAATCAAATCTTGAATTCTACCCTTTAAAGCAAAACATTTTTCAGTATCATGCCCAGATTGACGATGAAATTGACAAAAAGATTTGTTATCAAAATAGGGTGAATTAATCTTTGCAAGATCGATTTACTTTATAGGAGGGAGAGTAAGCACATTTTGTTCCAATAACTTATTCATAATACTATGCAATGATTCATTCAAAGGAGTAAAATTTCTTTCTTTCTTGAAAAACTTAGAAATAGGCGGCACACCTGATGCTGCATTCACATTGTTGTTGGCGATGTTTTCATTGAACTTAATGAACCCTCTATTTGGTTTAAACTTCCCAAATGGTTGTTGACTACTATCACTCTTATCACTTGGAGCCATAGGATTTGCTTGTTCCATTTAACTCACAGTCAGTTGATAATTGTGAAGAGTTGCGCACAACTGTTGGAAAGAAGTAAACTCAGAAAATAGAAGTTTTTCTCTAATATCTTTTTGTAAATTAGAAATAAAGATTATTTGAATATCATTGTCAAGTACTGGAAAAGAAATTTGAGCACATAGATGCTTATATCTACCAATGAAATGAGTCACTTTTTCTTTAACACCTTGTTTGCAATGCATTAAATCAATCAAAGTAACTTTAGGACTTATATTGTTTTGAAATTGTTGAATAAAAGCATTTGCAAGTTAGTGGAAAGAAGTAATAGAATAGGAAGGCAATGAGCAATACCATTGTAGAGCCTTATCTCTTAATGTTCTAGTAAACAGTTTTGCAAGCAACCTTTGGTCATGAGCAAAATCGGTACATATTGTTTGAAAGGTCTTAACATGTGTTAGAGGATCACCTTTACCATTATAAAGCTCCAATTGCGTGATTTCAACATGCTTAGGGGGGGTAGCTCGAACAATGTCAAGAGAAAGTGGGCTCGCAACATCAAATGTGGGCACACTAAACTTAGATTGATTCATAGAGGCAATTTGTTGATGTAAAGAAGAGACAGTTTGTGCAAGATTGGTAATGGTCACTTCAATCGAAGAATTCATATTAGACGTGTTAGATTGTGATGGAGGTATTATTTTATTGAAAGAAGGTATTGATTGAGAGTAAGGTGGCGGGACACTATGCTAGTTAGTCATAGGAGATGATTGGAAAGAAGGAACACTACAAGGAGGAATAGAATGGTTAAATGAATTGCCCCCATGACTGGTGATCATAGGTGGAATGTTTTGTATCGAAGTAGTCATTATGTTTGATGTAAAAGTAGGTATACTAGCAATAGAAGTTGTCAAAGGAATAGAATGATTGACTTGAGTAGGAGGTTGTGTATAACCTAAAGTTTCGGCACAACTCTTCATAGGCATCACATTCGAAACCACAATGTGTGCAATACTACGCAAAATATCAATTCCATTCTTATCACTTTGAACCATACGTTTTAGACCCTTAATTAAGGAAAGAGCTTGACTACCGGGGTATTCTTGAGACATCCATTGCTGAAAATCATCAAATTGGTTATCCAATTTTGAAAGTTGTTCTATAGAAACCTCATGGAGAGCTTCTTCATCATTAAGAGGATTAGAGGAATTACCCATGTCCTCGTTAAAAAGGCCATTCAAATTAGGTTCCATCTCCTCGGTAACTAAACCTTGGAAAGACTTAATTCTAAGGCTTCGTCTAACGGGAATAGTGTAAGTAGGGCTTATTGTTGTAAAACTCATGCACTAAAGAGAGAGAGAAGATTTTGAATTTTGAATTTATTTTCGAATTTAGAGGTAGCAAATTTCAATAAAATCAGCCAATCTCCTAGATTTAAGCTGTTAAATGCAATCATGACAATCTCCCGAAATTTCGAAAAAAATGTCAAGGACCATGGCGAATGGAGTGCACATGGTCCTCGCAACTTTTTTCAAAATTTTCAGGGATGAAAGTTATGATGATTTTAAAGCTAATCTGAAAAAATTGAGTGATTTTACAATCTGTAGATAGGCCAAATTAAAGTTGCAATCTCAAAATTGAACCCTACCAAGATTGTTGAAAAATGCAAAATTTGAATTTTGAAAAAGAGAGGGAAACTGAAATTTTGAATTTTATGATTTTAGAGGGAATACTAAAAGCAATGCAGGCTTTGAAATTTAAAAGTTGACTCAATTTCATGCAAAATTCAATTTTGAAAGCGAAAATCAAAGTTGTTGCAATTAAACACTTAATTTCAAAAGTCACAAACTGCAAAAATTTGAATAAAGCACTGAAATTTTGAATGAATGCCAACACACTTTTCAGATTTAGGACAGTAAGAAACACAATTTTGATACAAAATATCAACTTCAACAATTTTTGAATGATTAAAAGCCTTAATCCAAGCAACCACTAGACCAACTTTGACTTTAATTTTGAAAGTGTTAGAATTGATAAAATCAGCCAAGATTCTGGATTCTAGCAGAAAAATACAGTAAGATCTAGCTCCCGAAATTTCGAAAAAAATGTTGGGGACAATGGCGCTCGGGGTGCACATGGTCCTCACAAATTTTTTTGAAATTTTCAGGGATGAGAGATATTATGATTTTGTTGCGAAATCCAAAGTTACAGCCGATTTGGAGGTGTTTTGATCAGTGAAATCATCGGTCAAAGGTTGAATCAAGAGGGTTTTAAAAATTAGGGTTTTGACACTTAACAACTTAATTTTCAGAATTAAAGCACAAATATGAATTGACAATTTGCAATAAAAGGGTAGATCTAAAACAAGCATTAACAATTAAACATTCCACAAGCTCAATTACTAAAAAGAAAATTTAGGGTTTTTATGCAATTAACCTCTAAAATTGCAAAAGATCAAACATGGAAATGTAATTAAGGAAGCAAAAAAAAAATTTCAGATCTAACCATGAATAATCAGAATTAGGATGTTCACGTCCGGTTCACCAAAATGTAAAGCGGAAAATCGAACCTTAGGTGTTCCCCCCACTCCAAGGAGAGAGAAAGGAGGTCACTAGGGTTGACGGTTTTCACTTAGAAGAGACTTTACATTCAAAAGAGGGGTAGAAACTCATGAGATCCAATCCCACACAATGCAAGATTGAGTTCTAGATGAGTTTCAAGGGTTGAGAAAGCAAGGATACCCTCTTTTGTAAAGAATGTAGATAGAAGGATTAAACTAGGAGTGTATGTAAAGTAAGAAAGATTCACTTGTAGATGGAGATAGGGATACGGGATGAAGCTGCAGACCTAAAATTAGCAGTAAAATGTCGAGACGATGCTATCCTGCAAGTTTGAGTGAAAGTTGACGGGATGATGGCGCCCGGAGTGCACACGGTCCTCTGAAAAATCCGCGAAACGAAGGGGGATTTGTTCGTCTCTGCACAAGGATTCCAAATCTTCAATTACAGCCGCATACCTGCAACCTACACACAAAAAAGAGAGGACGATTGGGGGGTTAGGGATTAGGGGTTTGCCTTCAGGTCAAACCTTGGTTTTGGAATTAACCAAGAAATGAGAATGTTGTAAATGTAAGTGTTTGTAATGTAATCAAGTACTAATACCTTGTTGTAAGAATGTTTGTATTCTTACATGCGAAGGTGTAATGATGTTGTATGTTGTATGTTGTATGTTGTAGGTGATCTCCTCTTCAATGGTTGAATCCTTGTCTTGAATGCAACACCTTGCCTTGAATGGAGACCTAGAATGCTCAATTGCTTGAAGGAATGCTTGAATGCTTGAATGTTTGAATGTTTGTCTATCGCTTCTGCCTCTTGCACACATATGTTTTTCTTACTCCTTTTTTGGGAGGGGAAATGTAGTTTATATACTTGTCAATTAGGGTTAGGAGACTGATTTTTCCGACCTTAGGCCGACCCAGCAGCATTATTTTCTAAATTGCAAACTTAAAGACCTAATGCCCAACAAGAGACCGGGCCCAAAATAGGGCCAGGGACCAGGGTGCTGGACGCCATGGTCCCACCTCCCGGGACAGCAAGGTGCAAGGAGGATCAGGCCAAGGTGCAAAAAGATGCAGTTTTTGGTGTCGTAAACAAGTTTCAGGGTCTCCATTCATGTTCAATGTTGCGTCACCATCGTGAAGACCCAAATGCAGTCAAAATTGCAAGTGTCACAATTTTAGGACACTACACTTCTCAATATCCTCATACCAATAAACTTACAGAAATGTCAACAATCTCCCTTTGTGAAAATGCTAACAGTCCTAAGGGGTCATATTGTGTCCTACGACCCCTTAGGACACCATATGACTAATAACAACACAATTTGGTGTCTTAAGGGTCATATGGTGTCATAGGACACCTTATGACCCCTTATGACACCATATGGTGTCGTTAGGGGTCATATGGTGTCCTAAGGGGTCATGGGACAACATATGACCCCTTAGGACACCATATGACCCCTTAGGACACCATATGACCCCTAACAACACCATATGGTGTCAAAAGGGGTCCTATGGTGTCCTACGACCCCTTAGGACACCATATCACCCCTTAAGACACCATATTGGGTCATTATGGGTCCTATGGTATCCTAAGGGATCATATTATGTCCTACGACCCCTTAGGACACCATATGACCCCTTATGACACCATATTGGATCATTATGGGTCCTATGGTGTCCTAAGGGATCATATTAGGACACCATATGACCCCTTAGGACACAAAATTGTGTCCTAAGGGGTCCTATGGTGTCCTAAGGGGTCGTAGGACACAATATGACCCCTTAAGACACCAAATTATGTCGTTATGGGTCATATGGTGTCCTAAGGGGTCGTAAGACACAATTTGACCCCTTAGGACACCATAGGACCCAAAGCGACCCAATATGGTGTCATAAGGGGTCATATTGTGTCCTAATGGGTCATATGATGTCTTAAAGGTCATATGAAATAATATGACCCATTATGACACAATATGATCCATAACGAGACAATTTGGTGTCTTAAGGGGTCATATGGTGTCCCATGACCCATTATGACCTCTTAGGACACCATAGGACCCCTTATGACACCATATGGTGTCGTTAGGGGTCATATGGTGTCCATAGGGGTCATAATGGGTCATAGGACACCATAGGACCCCTTATGACACCATATGGTGTCGTTAGGGGTCATATGGTGTCCATAGGGGTCATAATGGGTCATGGGACACCATATGACCCCTTAAGACACCAAATTGTGTCGTTATGGATCATATTGTGTCATAATGGGTCATATTATTTCATATGACCTTTAAGACATCATATGACCCATTAGGACACAATATGACCCCTTATGACACCATATTGGGTCACTTTGGGTCCTATGGTGTCCTAAGGGGTCAAATTGTGTCTTACGACCCCTTAGGACACCATATGACCCATAACGACATAATTTGGTGTCTTAAGGGGTCATATTGTGTCCTAGGACACTATATGACCCCTATGGACACCATATGACCCCTAACAACACCATATGGTTTCATAAGGGGTCATATTTTGTCCTTGGGGGTCTATGGTGTCGTATTAACCCTTATGACTCCTTACAGCACCATAAGACCCATTATGACACCATATTGGGTCGTTATGGGTCCTATGGTGTCCTAAGGGGTCATATTATGTCTTACGACCTCTTAGGACACCATATGACCCCTAACAACACAATTTAGTGTCATAAGGGGTCCTATGGTGTCCATAGGGGTCATATGGTGTCCTACAACCCCTTAGAAAACCATATGACCCCTTAAGACACCATATTGGGGCGTTATGGATTCTATGGTGTCCTAAGGGGTCATATTGTGTCCTACGACCCCTTAGGACACCATATGACCCCTAACGACACCATATGATGTTATAAGGGGTCCTATTGTGTCTATAGAGGTCATATGGTGTCCTATGACCCCTTAGGACACCATATGACCCCTTAAGACACCATATTGGGTCGTTATGGGTCCTAAGGTTGATAGTTCTGATACTTAATATAAGTACAGATCCAATAGCCAACAAGATGAGAGGGGGGGGTGAATCATACAAACTTAATCATCCATAAAAATATCAGATTCAAACTCAGTAACATATATCAGTAATATAACCAAAACTATTAAACATACAAACTCAAAAGCATATTAACAATATAAACCTCATAACACCAGATTTAACATGGAAACCCAAATAGGGAAAAACCACTGTGGCATTTTAGACCCACTAAGAAATATACTCTTCTAGAGTATGCTCAGTTAAAAGCAAATCCTATTAAAGATTACAAACACATTGCTAGATGTGACTTGGTTAAGGGATTTCCCTCAGATCTATTAGGATCTTCACTTTGTTAGAAGTGACCTTGTTAAAGGATTTCAAACACTCAATCAGAATGTCACCTTGCTAGAGGATTTACATATAAGACTGCTAAGTCCACTCGGTTAAGAGATTTTCTATCACTTTTACAAAATAACAGTAATAAAAATCTATCTGCAACTTCACATCTAAAATGCTAAAGCAGATTCCTATTTGTTCAATACAATCTAGACATAGAACTAATCTTGTCTATCTGTTGGGCTTCTATACTCTATTATTCTAACAAGTCTTCAAGCTTCTATGCTCGGTAATCACTATGTAGCATCCCTGTGCATACACTTTCCCGCATACATTGTTTATCAATAGTTTCCTATTTATAAACAATTAGGTAAATACTTAATCTCCTTGATCACATTTCCCATGATCAATCATAGCCATCAGATCTTTGATCTTGTCTAGGTTCAATGCATCTTTCAATCTGAAAACATTTTACCCCACCTTGGAACTTGCATAATATTCTTGGAACTTGTGCCAGGGTATTACAGTTCAATCTGAGCTGTAGATCTTCATGCCGACTTTCCATTGCCTTAGATTTGTTAACAAACTTCTTCCACGGCTCACCAATCATTTAATCCGCTTCAGCTCATCAGCTTCCTTCATTAAATACCGCATGTAAACATTTAATGCATTCTGTTATAGCTCGGTTACAACTCGGTAACATCTCGGTGAATACTAAACTCCACTCGGTAGACATTCCGCCTTCATTAACCGATAGTGATAACCTTAGGGTTTACCGACTAGGTTCCTTAGGGTTTACCAACTAGGTTCTTTGCTAGATAACATAGTATAGTATAAACCTTTACAATTTACAACATATGTATGATGTTAAAAAAATCTAAAATATCATGATCTCATCATTGTCTGACTCGGTAGTAGTTGCCCATTGAATACCTTATTCATCATATTCTTTCCTGTGTCTTTTACCAACATCTTTATAATCTTCATATCATACTTCTCAAGATATGGTAACATCATACTAAATTAGAAAATCAATTTATTGACATCAATGACAGAATAATAATATCAAGACAGTAAAACATCTTTAATCAGTTATATCCATAATCATCAACAACCTTCTCAATATCCTTAAGAAATGCCAACAATTTTTCATTGTTTGTTATAATGCAATATTGCCAACAATCTCCCCCTTTGGCATTGATGGAAAAACCAATTGGTTTGACCTTAATAGATTCGGATTGCTGTGATTCTAAAATGCTGAAATGCTCTCCCCCATACATTAGACTTCTCCTCATTTCTTCAGTCTTCTTCCAAATCTGTAGTCTTCTTAGTTTTCTCTTAGTCTTCTCCCTTGATAGGTCTTCTCTCAGTCTTCTCTCCTTTATAGTAGTCTTCTCCCCATTTTTAGGTCTTCTCCCCCTTTGACAACAATTCCAAAAAGAAAATAAAGAACTAAAACATAATTTCTTTCTGTAAGAAGTGATTTCCTGTTGTTGTGTATCGACTGAGTCTCAGTCAGAGCATTTTTCTTCTATTCCTATTCCCTGTAATATTTTATATATTAATTCTAGTACACTTTTAGAAAATATCCTAAAGTGTATAACTCAGCATCAACTCCCAAAAGATATTCATTAGAGTCATCGGATTGATGCTTTCACCAAACTCGGTCAGTGAGTAGAAGATACAGGTAGGGCCCCTAACTTGCTTCTGAGATATTCAAAAGTGTCCTTTGGTAGTGGCTTGGTGAAGATATCTACTATTTGCTCCTTTGTGCTAACATACTCCAACACCACTTTCTTCTCTTGAGCTTCTTCTCTAAGATAATGATATTTGATAGATATGTGCTTTGTCTTAGAGTGCATAATAGGATTCTTTGAAATATTAATGGCACTAGTATTGTCATAGAATATAGTTACTGGCTTGGTAACTTTCTCATTTATACCTTCTAATAGTTGTTTGATCCATGCAATGTTGGTACAATTCAATGCTGCAGCAACGTATTCAACTTCTGTTGTTGACTGTGAAACACATCCTTGTTTCTTACTAAGCCAACTCACTAGTCTTTCTCCTACAAAGAAAGCTTCTCCACTTGTGCTTTTTCTGTCATCAATGTTGCCTGCCTAATCAGCATCAGTATAAACTTTTAAATCAAATCATTTCCTTTTTGATATACTAAGCCATAATCCTCTGTGCCTTCCAAATATCTAAAAATTCTTTTGATTGTTGTCATGTGTGTTTCCTTAGGATCTGCAGAGAATCTTGCAACTATACCTACTACACGTGCTATGTCTGGCCTGCTATGAACAACATATTGTAGTTTTCCAATCATGGATTGGTAGAGTGTCTGATCAACAGATGTAGATTCATCATTCTTAGATAATTTGCAGTTGGTAGTCATAGGAGTACTTACTGGTTTTGAATCATCCATTCCAAATTTCTTCAAGATTTCCTTTATGTACTTGGATTGAGTAATGAAAATCTCATTTTTCATTTGTAGTATTTGTAAACCTATAAATTACTTTATCTCACTGATTAATGACATCTCAAATTCTTTGCTCATTTCATTTCCAAAGTTCTTGCATAAAGAGTCATTTCCACAAAATATAATATCATCAACAAATATGGCTAAGATAATTATTCCATTTTCATCATTCTTCATGTACATGTTGTTGTTCTCACTTGTCCTTATAAAACCAATATTAATCAAATAACAGTGCAATCTTTCATACCATGCTCTTGGTGCTTGTTTCAAACCATATAAAGCTTTGTTCAATTTACATACCTGATCTTTATTATTTTCTTCAACAAATCCTTCAGGTTGTTCAATGAAAACTTCTTCTTCTAATATTCTATTCAGAAATGCAGATTTGACATCCATTTGATATACCTTGAAGTTCTTGAAAGTAGCATAGGCCAACAATGTTCTTACTCCTTCAAGTCTAGCAATAGGTGCAAAAGTTTCACCATAATCAATTCCTTCTTCTTGAGCATAACCTTTGCAAACTAATCTTGCTTTCTTTCGAATGACTTCTCCTTTTTCATTTAGCTTGTTTCTGAAAATCCACTTTGTACCGATTACATTTTTGTCCTTCGATCTTGGGATTAGTGTCCATGTGTCATTCTTCTTGATTTGATCAATTTCTTCTATCATAGCATTTTCCCAATCTTCACTATTAAATGCCTCTTTCACTATTCTCGGTTCAAATTCAGATATCAAACATGTGTTCTGTCTCAGTTTGTTCCTTGTCATCACTGGATCATCCTTATCTCCTATAATCTGACTTGGTGCATGATGTCTTCTGACATACTTGGCTAATATAGGCTTGGTAGGCTCTGTGTGATCTTCTTCATCACTCGGTAACTGAATAATCTCTTCATTTTCCTCAACAGTTTTCTCGGTAGGACTTCTCGGTTGAACATAGACAAATTCATCATAGTCTTCTGGTTCCTTGGAATTTCCTTCATCATTTCTTTCTACAAATTCATCAATTTTCACATTTGCACTTTCTACTATTTTGTTAGATGATTTGATTAGACATTTAAATGCTTTGCTTCTGGAAGAATAACCTAGAAATGTTCCTTCTTCACTTTTATGATCAAACTTGTCATTTCTATCATCTTTATGAACATAGAATCTACTTCCAAAGATTTTAAAATAACTAACATTAGGTTTCTTATCATACTAGATTTCATATGGTGTCTTCAAAGTACCTTTCTTCAATTGAACTTGGTTCAAGGTGTAAACAGTTGTGCTTATTGCTTCTCTCCAAAATGTTTGTGGCACCTTCTTTTCAATCATTCGTGTTCTAGCACAATCCACAATAGATCTGTTTCTTCTTTCAGCTATTCCATTCTGCTGTGAAGTTCTTGGTACAGAGACATGTCTTTTAATACCATGATCATTGCAAAATAAGTTGAATTCATCGGATGTGAACTCTCCTCCTCTATCTAATCTACGACATTTCAGTTGTCTTCCTATTTCATTTTCAACTCTTGCCTTGTACCATTTTAACATTTGAAAAGCTTCTAATTTTACCTTTAAAAACATTACTGACATCATCCTTGAATAGTCATCCACAAATAATATGAAATACTTATCACCAAAATAACTTTGAACTTTCATAGGACCACAAAGATCAGTGTGCACTAGATCTAAAATTCCCTTAGAAGTGTAAGACTTACTTTTAAAGCTTGATCTTGTCATCTTACCCATCTAGCATCCTTGGCACATAGCATTCTCAGGTTTTTCAAGACTTGGTAGACCTCTTACTTTGTGCTTCTTACTTATTTTGATCAGATTATCAAAATTTACATGACAAAACCTTTTATGCCATAACCAGGTATCATCAATCTTTGCATGCAAACACTTATTCCGAGTTGAGTCAAGGTGAAATGTATTACCTTTTGTTTGTGTCCCAGTAGCAGCTAACTTTCCATTCTTGTCATGAACTTTGACAATTCCTTTCTGAAATTCTATTCAGTAACCTGTGTTGTTTAGTTGTGCTACACTCAACAAATTGTATTTCAAAACTTCAACCCAATAAACATCATTGCATCTTGCATTATCAAGAAGTGTTATAGATCGTTTACCTCTAACCAGACATGGTGCATCATTACCAAATCTAACATAGCCTCCATCATAATCTTCTAATATAACAAACTTGTGTTTATCACCTGTCATATGATGTGAGCATCCACTATCTATAATCCAAGAATCACTAGTGTTTATGTGAGATATTAGGGCTTTTTCTTCATACCTTTCTTCATCTGAGCCATCCTTGATAGCCACATAAACTACTTCCTCTATATTAGTCTCATCTGATTTATCATCGTTAGATTCCTCATCAGCTATTAAGCATGTCTTTCTATCTCTTCTTCTGAAGTCTCGGTGTGCTCTGTAATGGTTATCTTTTTGTCTGTTATCTCGGTAATCTCTCTTTTCAGTAAAATCTTTGTCAGGACAATTAGAAGCCATATGTCCTATCTTATCACAATTGAAACATTTCAAAGGTAGTTTTCCTTTATACTTACCTTTGCCTCTCGGTAACCTTTTGGCTAATAGTGCTTCAAACTCTTCTTGCTTTCTGATTTCTTCATACAGTTTGTGTACTTCTTCCATGTTCTTCTGAAATCTTTCACTTGCTCCACTGTAATCTCCTTAGAGTACTTATACTTTCTTTCATTGTAATCATTAGATTCATCAAGATGAAAAGAGCTAAATGCAGATTCAACTTTATTTACTGAGGATCCACTGTTATCAAAATTACCTAAATCAAATGCATGTAGCTTACCAATAGTAGCATCCAAAGAAACTGGCATATTAGGTACAAAACTCAATTCATTGATTGTAGAGACTCAGATTGCATAAGTTGGTAGAACGGTTCTTAACAACTTACTTGTTATATCCTTTTCTTCAATAGTTCCACCTACTCTTTGATTTGACTGACAATCTCCTTTAGTCTTGTACTGTAGTGAGTTATGTTCTCACCTTCATTCATCCTCATAGATTCAATTTGTCCTTTTAGACTGTCTACTTTTGCTCTTTGAACATGGTCATCTCCTCCATATACTGATATGAGCTTATCCCAATTTGCCTTTGAATCATTGCATCCTTCTAGATCATTAAACTCTGAATCAGTCAATGCAGATGTTATTTCAATCATTGCTTGAATATTTTCTTGCTTCGCCTTTATCTCTTCCATAGCCAATGGATAGGTGCTTGGTGTAACAAAATCATTCTCTAGATAGTAGACAACATATTCTCCAACTCCTGATAGATGTAGCTTCATCCTTTTCTGCCATGTAGAGAAACTTGACTTCTTTAGCTTCAGTGCATCCCTCTTATACATCTTTGGATCTTTAACTCATGTGCCTTTAAACTTTCCTTCCGGAGTCCAAAGCTCTGATACCAATTGACAGTTCTGATACTTAATATAAGTACAGATCCAATAGCCAACAAGATGAGAGGGGGGGTAAATCATACAAACTTAATCATCCATAAAAACATCAGATTCAACCTCAGTAACATATATCAGTAATATAACCAAAACTGTCAAAAATGCAAACTCAAAAGCATATAAACAATATAAACCTCATAACACCAGATTTAATGTGGAAACCCAAATAGGGAAAAACCACTATGGGATTTTGGACCCATTAAGAAATGTACTCTTCTAGAGTATGCTCAGTTAAAAGCAAATCCTATTAAAGATTACAAACACATTACTAGATGTGACTCGGTTAAGGGATTTCCCTCAAATCTGTTAGGGTCTTCACTTTGTTAGAAGTGACCTTGTTAAAGGATTTCAAACACTTAATCAGAATGTCAGCGTGCTAGAGGATTTACATATAAGACTGTTAAGTCCACTCGGTTAAGAGATTTTCTATCACTTTCACAAAATAACAGTAATAAAAATCTATCTGCAACTTCACATATAAAATGCTAAAGCAGATTCCTATTTGTTCAATACAATCCAGACATAGAACTAATCTTGTCTATCTGTTGGGCTTCTATACTCTGTTATTCTAACAAGTCTTCAAGCTTCTATGCTCAGTAATCACTATGTAGCATCCCTATGCATACACTTTCCCGCATACATTGTTTATCAACAGTTTCCTATTTATAAATAATTAGGTAACCGCTTAATCTCCTAGATCACATTTCCCATGATCAATCATAGCCATTAGATCTTTGATCTTGTCCAGGTTCAATGCATCTTTCGATCTGACAATATGTTACCCTGCCTTGGAACTTGCATAATAGTCTTGGAACTTGTGCCAGGGTATAGCGGTTCAATCTGAGCTGTAGATCTTCATGTTGACTTTCCATTGCCTTAAATTCATTAACAAACTTCTTCCACAGCTCACCAATCATTTAATCCACTCCAGCTCATTAGCTTCCTTCATTAAATACCGTATGTAAACATTTAATGCATTCTGTTATAGCTTAGTTACAACTCAGTAACAAATCGGTGAATACTAAACTCTAGTCAGTAGACATTCTGCCTTCATTAACCAATAGCGATAACCTTAGGGTTTACCGACTAGGTTCCTTAGGGTTTACCGACTATGTTCTTTGTCGGATAACATAGTATAGTATAAACCTTTACAATTTACAACATATGTATGATGTTAAAACAATCTAAAACATCATGATCTCATCATTATTTGACTCGGTAGTAGTTGCCCATTGAATACCTTATTCATCATATTCTTTCCTGTGTCTTTTACCAACATCTTTATAATCTTCATATCATACTTCTCAAGATATGGCAACATCATACTAAATTAGAAAATCAGCTTCTTGACATCAATGACAAAATAATAATATCAAGACAGTAAAACATCTTTAATCAGTTAAATCCATAATCATCAACAACCTTCTCAATATCATTAAGAAATGCGAACAATCTTTCATTGTCTGTTATAATGCAATATTGCCAACAATGGTGTCCTAAGGGGTCATATTGTGTCCTACAACCCCTTAGGACACCATATGACCCCTTAAGATGCCAAATTGTGTCGTTATGAATCATATTGTGTCCTAATGGGTCATATTGTGTCATATGACCCCTTAAAGACATCATATGACCCCTTAGGACACAATATGACCCCTTATCACACCATATTGGGTCGATATGGGTCCTATGGTGTCCTAAGTGATCATACGGTGTCCTACGACCCCTTAGGACACCATATGACCCATAACGACACAATTTGGTGTCTTAATCTCTCTCTCTTCCCCTCTCCCCTAATCTCTCTCTCTCTCACCCTCCCCTGATCTCTCTCTCTCTCTCTCTCTCTAATATAATATACTAATTTATTTATAAATTAATATATTAAAATATTATATATTAATAAACATTAGATTAATTATGTGCAAATTTAGTTAGTGAATTTACTTTTTAAAATTGGATATCCGATTTGTGTTGTAAAATTTTCAAATTTCGGCTTGGGAATACTTTGGGATTTGGCTTGGAAGTGAGAACCCTAGAAAGTCAACTGAAAAAATGTGTTTTTCAGTATTCCTTGATTTTCCAGACTTTATACTGGTGGCTGACGACTTTTTTTGTAGCCAAAATTGATAAAACGAAAAGGGTTTTTTAAGGACGTTCTTAGCTTTCCAACAATATAAGGCTTGTCTTATTTCAACTTTAATAAATAATTATTATTTATTTTCTAATTGTATTCTAACAATAGTCCTGATTGATAGATTGATTGAAAAACACTCATAACTTTCAAACGGTATAACATTTTTTGAATCTAAAACATGAATCACATCCTATGCTTTGTCTACTACAGGGAAAAAAAATTAAAATTAAATTCCATAAGGTTTTGACCAAGTTAAGGTGGTCAGACGTAGGAGTTTCTGAATTTTTGAAAAGCTATAGTAAAAAATTCATAAATAATTATTTGCTTTATGAAAAATTATTTAAAAAGTTGTGTCACATCCGGACATGAGTCTAATACTTATACTATAAATATTATAAAAAAATATTATGATTTGATTGTGATTAGGGTGGTCAGACATATGTCTACTTCTTATCTTTTTCCTGAAATTTTAGTACCACTACATTGAAATTTGAAATTTGAAATTTTCATCAAATAGGATTTGTTTTTTCCAACAAACAACTAGTATCTTATAAACTACATTCAATTTTCTATAGATTCTCTTCTTACATATATTAAAAATAATGTTCACAACTTATTCAAATTTTCATGTCAACTTGCATAACTCTGATTTTCTAAAATTTCATTGCCACTTAAGGGCTTGTTTTGGCACATCATGATCCTCCACATACCCTTATCAAAATTGATATGACACATCCTTTGGTGCCATAGCCAATTGTTGTCAAGTTGTGGTATCAAGAAATGTTTTGTAGCTCCTTCTAACTAGTACATGTTTCCATTTGTCCTTTTTCCAGTTACAGTGACCGTTATGGACTCCTTCTAGATCTCACATCCATTGTATCCATTTTTGCACATTTGTCTAACACTTGTGAGATTATGATGCAAACCCTTCACATAGTAAACATTGTCAATGTTATGTTTTCTATCAAAAGTAATTGAACCAATACCAACAATTTGTGATGTTTGATCATCTCCAAACATAACTGAACCGACATCATATTTTTCAATTTTTATGAATTTACTTTGATCACTAGTCATGTGATTTGAACATCCATTGTCAATCAACCATTCATTCTTATATCTTATCGCATGAAATACATTAGCAACAGTCTTAGAGATATCAAACATAATAACATCCTTTTCTACCAAAAACAAGAAATCACCATCATCATAGTTAGATTCATCATCTGAGATACCTGCATCATCCTTACCATAATATGATTTATTATTGAATTTTCCCTTGTTTTCCTTAAATTGTTGTCTATTTCTCTTTTTCGGACATCTAGTTGCAATATGACCAATCTTACTACATCTAAAGTATTAAAGGGTAACATACCTTTGTATTTTCCATTGCCTTTCTTCAACTTTCTCACAAAGTTTGCTTCTATCTTGTCTGGGCTCCCTTCATCATCTGGAATGTCTTCAAATTCCTTGAATGCATTTTTTGACTTGTCTTTGTCCTTTCCAAATTTCCTTACTTTGAATACATCAGGGTGCACCCAAATAGCTACTCTCTAGTGAACTTCTTTGGATCATAAGTTTCTTCAATCGCTAAGATCTTGTCACTGTAGCTTGCCGGTAATGTCATCGGTATTTTGTCAATCACATCTTCATCATTCAAGGTGCCTTAGAGTTCTCTAATCTCATTCACTATGGTATCAACCTTCTCAAAATAGCTCACAATATCTTCTCCTTCTTCCATCCTCTAGTTTTTCATATCTTCTCTTAGTTGTTAACCTCTTTGTTAGTTTGACTCTCTAATTCCATTCATAGATGTCTTTCATCTTCTACCAAACCTCATGAGCAATATTAAAAGAGATAACCTTAGTTAATTTAGTTTTTGATAATGCACTGAAGATAGCATACCTCACCTTTTCATTTTCTTCATAAGCTTCAATTTCATCTGGAGTGTTAAGACCATCCGCTGACAGAATATAATTAGTCTCCACAGCCTTCCAAGTATTATATCCCAAAGAAACCAAATAACCTCTCATCTTCACTTTCTAGAAGCTAAAATCAAATCCTTCAAATATAGGAATTGATAACTTGTGTACCATCGGATCAAGATCTACCTCGAGATGTTAAGCTCTATATCAAGGAACCGCAGCTCTAATACCAATTGTTGATTATCCGAGCAACTAAGAGGGGGGATGAATCAATTGACAATAAAATTTTCTTTTAACCTTAATACACAGATCTAGAGTAATTAACAGAATTATCAAAAAGTGAAAGTGAATGCAATAAATAGATCAAACACATGAAACATTTTAATTTACATGGAAAACCCAAAAAGGGAAAAACCATGGAGAATGCTAATTCTCAATAGCTAAATACCAGTTAAGGTGACACCAATTAAGGTAATTTTTATAAATAGTGGCTCACTACCAAGGTGCTCATTATAGGTTGGCTCACTGCCCTAAAAGGCTCACTACCAAGGTGCTCACTGCCAATGAAGAAAGAAAGATAAAGACAATCCACCACAAAGCCACAGTCTTCACTACCATAACTATTTTTGGTAACAATTCACAACACTATACTCACACAAAAAATGGATTATTTCAATCTCGCACGTATTCAACACAAAAAGCCATATCTCAACTCATGAAATCATATTCCTATAAATATTGTCTCTGAAAAACATAAAATTCTTAATGTCAATTGAGACAGAGATCTAAAATAAGTCTCCTCTAAACATTCTAGTGGTGGCAAGGAATGAAAAGTGGACCATATCACACTGTTCCACATCAAACATATCAACACACTAGATACATTACCAAAGCTAGACCCAAATTACATACGCACATTATACAACCTCAATATCTGGTCCAAGTCCACGAGCTCCGGACCAATCTGGACCCAAAGATAATATCGAGAAACATCTTTTGAGATACCAAAATCATCTAGTAAAAATGGAAAACCTCAAAATCCACAATAAACCTTTATCAAATACTTCTTCTCATCATACTATATCTAGACCAAAGGAGTTGATATCAATTACAACACATTCATAGTGTAATGCTAACAATCTCCCCCTTTGTCATTGATGGCAACATCCATCAACAAATACAACAACAACATGACAAATGAAAGATCATCATTATGCACAATCATCTCTCTCTCCCCCTTTGACAACAATGAAAAAGGTTAACAAAAACCCCCCTAAGAAACCCATTCCCGCTCCCCCTCAGAGGAAGCAGACCAACATCAGTCCGCAAAAGAATATGCATATTGCTCACTAGACCAAACATCTGAAATGCACATTAGTTCAAATTGGTAAGAGCTAATACCCCTACCATCTATCAAAGATACTCAAAAGTATCTTTGCATAATGCCTTAGTGAATATGTTTGCAATCTGCTCTTTTGTGGGTACATACTCAAGTCTGACCTCATTATCCAGAACTTTTTCCCTCAAGAAGTGATACTTGATAGATATTTGAATTTTTTTGGAATGTTATACCAAATTCTTTGAAATATTTATTGCACTAGTATTATCAAACTTGATTGGAATGGGATCAGCAAACTTTACACCAATGTCCTAATATTTAAGTACAACAAGAAGATGTTGCAATATACTCTGCTTCTATTATAGATAAAGACACATAGTATTGCTTCTTACTCGACCAAGAAACTAGTGAAGAGCCAAGAAAGAATTCTACTCCACTTGTACTTTTTTTTCATCAACACTTATGGCCCAGTCTACATTTTTGTAAGTTATGAAGGTAAAATCTGAGCTCTTGGGATACCACAAACCAAATTATTTTGTTCCTTTAAGATATCTAAAATTTCTTTTCATTTCCATACCATGTGATTGTTTCGGTTCAAGTGTTGAAACCTTGCTACCAAACATACTGCATCCATGATATTCGGTCTAGTAGTAGTCAGATATAACAGTACTTTAGTCATTGATCTATACCAACTTGCATCTTCCTAAGGGGATTTGTCATCTTTAGTTAACTTGCATCTAGTAGTCATAGGTGTACATACCAATTTGGAATTCTCCAACCTAAACTTCTCCAGCGGTTCTTTCACATACTTAGATTGAGAAATAAAAATTCCTTTATTATTCTGATTAACTTGCAATCCAAGGAAGAAGTTTAGCTCACCAATCATGGACATTCCAAATTCTTTCTGGATTTCAATAGCAAATATTTTGCACATGTCTCCATTTCCTCTAAAGATTAAATCATCAACATATACTACCACAATTAGAGTTTTACCTAAATCTCTCTTGAAGTATAATCTGTTGTCCTTCGAACCCTTCTGAAATCCTTGATCAATTAGATACTTGTCTAATCTCTTATATCAAGTTGTAGGAGCTCATTTCAATCCATACAAATCATTTTTCAGTTTGCAAACAATGTTCGGATCATCTTTCAACTTGAATCCTTCTGACTGTTCAATGTAAACCTCTTTTTCAACTCTCCATTCAGAAATGTTGATTTTGCATCCATCTAATAAACTTTGAAATCCTTGAATGTTGCAAATGCTAGGAACATCCAGGTTGCCTCCATTCTTGCAATTGGGTCTCAAGTTTCATCAAAGTCAATTCCTTCAATATGAGTGTATCCTTTGCAAACCAACCTTGCCTTATTCCTTACAAACTTTCCATCTTCATCCAGCTTGTTTTAGAATACCCATTTAGTTCCAATCACATTCTTGTCTTTTGGTCTGCTAACTAATTCTCATGTCTAGCTTTTCTCAATCTGATCTAGTTCTCTTTTACTGACTACATCTAGTTATGATCATTACAAGCCTCTTCTACTATCTTTGGCTCAGTTTCATATAGAAAACACATAAAGACTTGTTCTTTTTCTACTTTGCTTCTTGTGATAACACATTTTCTCTTGTCTCCAATGATTTGTTCTTCTAAGTGATTATTTTGAATCCCTAAGCCTGATTGGAGACCAGAGACATGCTCACACTACCTGAAGCTTGCATCTCCTTTCACCCTACACTCTCCTCTGCTACTTCTTATCCTGACTTAGGGCAGAACAAGGGTGTGGTACCCCTTTCTCCCCTAGGATAGGGGCATGGCACCCCTAGCCTTGCCCTATTTTGGTCCCCCTTTGCATTTATCATTCATTGGGCTTTGCATTTGGAAAGTGGGAAAAGTTTCCCTATGTCAGCCTATGATGAAAAATCTATCAGTTAACCCTAATTGATGAATATATAAGATACATTCTTCTCTCCTATTTGCATAAGTGATAATAAGATAGATACATGATGTGGAAATTGCGATCCTAAGAGAAATCAAGCATTCAAGAATTGAGAATTCTCAAGTCTCCTTTCAAAGCTAGGTGTTGCATTCAAGTCAAGGATTCAACCATTGAAGAGGATATCTCTTGTGACAAACAATTCTAAATATCCTTTCAAACAACTCTGTCAACATTTCAATTGCATCCTCACTTGAGGTGAATTCCTTTTCAATCATTTATTTTCATTACTTGCAAGTACTTTTCATCATTTGGTTAATTCCAAAATCAGGGTTTGACCTGAAGGAAAACCCCCAATCCCAACAACATTTCCTCTCTTTTTTGTGTGTAGGTTGCAGGTACACAGCTATATTTCTAGATTCGGACTTCATTTTTAGAGGTGAAAAAACCCTTTTCGGCACGTGGATTTTTTGGAGGACTGTGTCCACTTTCAACACAGTCCTGACAACTTTCACTCAAATTTACAAGGGAGCTTTGTCTCAACATTTTATTGCCAATTCTAGGTGCACAACTTCATCCCACATTCCTATCTCAAGTTATAGTCATTTCTTTGTCTCTTTTACACTTAGTCTTAAATCGCATAATTCAACCTTTTACATTCTAAAAGAGGGGTTACTTTTACTTTCCAAATCCATTGTCAATTCATTTAGCATTCAATCTCTTCCTATTGAGATTGGATCTAGTAAATTCTCCCCCCTCTTTTAAATGTAATGTGCGTGAAAAGGTTAAGGAGAATCTTTTGTGAAACTTTCACTCCTTCTCTTGAGGAGAGAAAAGTTTTCCTCTTGATTTCTTCATCACCCTCTTTCACCACCATTACATTTTGGTGAACCCAACGTCTTACATGCTTGACATTATAAATCATTGCATAATTTTTATTCACAAGTTTAATTTTCCTACAAATTTACAAAACTTAGTGGTTAATTCAATCAAAACCCTAGTTTTCAAATATTGAAATTGAACTTGTGTCTTGTAAAAAATTGCTATCTATTGTTTTAGATCTGAAAATTTCTTTGCTTGAAAAAAACAATTTCATCATTGTCTTGTTCAATTTGCAAATTCAAATTTACAAAATTAAGTGGTTAGTTGTCAAAACCCTAATTTTCAAAAATCAACTTGAACTTGTGCAAAAATTGAATTCACATTTAACTTTTCAGATTTAGGACTATTTTCAAACTTGTCTTCTTGTTTAAAATTCAAATTTTCAATTTCCCTCCCTTTTCCAAAATTGAAAATTTTAAAATTTAGTGGTTAGGTCCTAAAACCCTAATTTTCAAAATTAATTGGATTTTGTGCAAATTCAATCAATTTCAATTAATTTCAGTTTTCTAAACATTATTTAAGGTGGCCTTATCCATTAGGTTTGACCTTTTTCAAATTTGCAATTCAATTTCTTGTCTTTTTCAAAACCCTAATAAGGTCCTATTTTCACATTCAAACCTTAATTTTGCCTATCTAAACTTCATAGAATCAACCAATTTTTTGGGGTCATCTTTAAAATCGTCATAACTTTCATCCCTAAATTTTTTTTGAAAAAGTTGGGAGGACCGTGTGCACTTTCAACATGGTCCCTGGCTTTTTTCCTGAAATTTCAAGAGACTATTATGACTATATTTAATTGCTTAAATCCAAAAAATTGGCTGATTTTCTCAAAATTTGCTCTCTCTAAAATCAAAAATACTTCCCAATTTCAATATCACAACTTTCAAGAAAAAAATTGAAATTAAGTTGTTAATTATAATCTGCCCTGATTTTAAAAATTTAAATTTTGACAAATTAAATTTTGAAATTAAGTGGTATTCCATGGGCCTTAATTTTCAAATCTCAATTTCATAAATTATTTTGGAAATTATGTCATTTCTCCTTTCAACAAAGTTCAAATTGTGTAATCATAATTTCCTTGAATTTTGCATTATTCAATTTTGCAAACTTTGTTCCCAAAATTCAAAATTCAAATTCCAAATTCAAATTTTCCCTCTAGTGCATGAGTTTTACCATTATTAGTCCTACCTACACTATCCCCATTAGACAATGTTAGGATTCCCAAAGATACTGAGAGGGGGGGGTGAATCAGTATCTAACTGGTTAGTTGATTTTCTAAACTTATTAAATGAAAAGCATTTCAAAACTGTGTACCAGTAAACCAAAATTAATGTAGTAAATAAGAATAATAATCACAACATGAAAAGTACACCATAACACAATATTTTTAATGAGGAAACCTAGTGTGGGAAAAACCTTGGTGGGATTTGTGACCCACAATATTTGCTTACTGGCCAATAAGTGAATATTACTGATACAATAGGGGCTTGCACATGCAAGAAGGCCAAGTGCCTAAAGCTCATTGCTCAGTTACAAAAGAAGTCTTACTGACTTACAAAAATGGATTATATAATCCAATGTCATGTACTGCTTCAAATCAGCATCTGCTATGCCAGGTTCAGTACCGGTTTAAGCTCTGGAATAATCATAAACCCTTATCCAAAATCTTCCTTACTATTCACACATTAGGTCTGCAATAATCTTTCCATATCCACATCACCTAAATGATCTACAAGATCTCATACTTACATGAGTCTTATTACAATTTGCCATGTCATCTTACAAAATTATTTTACAATTAAATACAAAATATAAATAAACAAAAATCCTGTCGGCCAGGGTGCTAGTAATCAATATTTTCGGTGTCGGTGAACTGTATGCTGGTGTAGAGTATGTCGGTGTTGGTGTCTGTCGGTGTCCCATGATTATAAGGTTGCCATCAATGATAATACCTTGAATCACCTACAATTTCTCATTGGAGTGTGCATTTGCCAACAATCTCCCCCTTTGGCATTGATAGCAACACTCATGAGAAAAATCCAAAAAGTGTCCAAAAAAATGTTGTCAAAACTATGTTACCAAAATGTGTGCTCCCCTTGAGCTGATGATGTCTTTTGCTGATTATTTTTCTCATCTCCACTACTCCCCCTTTGGCATCAATGACAAAGGTTGTCATTCAATTTCAATGGAGTGTGGTTCCTATCTAGATCCTTGTAACTAGTGGGTTACAATTTGATAGATGTCCACCAATGCAAAATTTTGACTGATGTTGAACCTTTCGTTGTCCTTTATTGCTGCTTCTATTCTCTGAATTGTACCAGTGAGTATGTGCACTTGCTCTTCTGGTGTCTTAAGTCCTAGAACCATAGCCTTAGAAGTCTCTTATCTCAAAGAAATGAGGTTATCTAGTTTAGGACCTAGTTTGCACTTCAAGTCTTTTGCCTTAGATTTTATCCTTTCTTTATATTTCTCCAGTTTTTCAATTTTCTCCTCTAAAACTGCAATTTCCTTTTCAACTATGGATAGTGAATCTGTTGATCCTATTATATTGTCAGCAATATTGTTGATTTATTTTTGTGCTTTGTTGATCTCTGAATCTATGTCTTCTATCAAAATGTCAGTTTTGCAGGTATCTCTGTACAGTTTCTTGAAATCCAAAATTGTCTTTCCTAAAACTGGTAATAAGGTTTCCATTTGTTCCTTATTATTCTTAATTGTTTCCTCAAAGAATTTTTCCTTTTCCTTATCCACTTTCTCTCTAAATGTGCCATCATTTATTTGATCCAGTGTTATTAGGTTGTCGGTTATATACTTAGATAATGTGTCTAATTAGCTCAAAGAATCTTTATTTTCTATGTTACATTTTGGAGCTATCATCTTCAAAATTGGTAAAATATCATCTATAGCCTTATACGCCTATGCATTGCACTCTCCTATTTTCTTTATTGAATCCAATAGTACCTCTGTTACATTTGTAGGCTTGAATTCAGTCATAGATGTACCTGATGACTATCCAACTATTTTCACAATCTATAATCCGCTGGTGGTTGTGATAGCTTTGCTTTCCTCTTTATCTGGAGGATCAGTTTGAGTTTGCATTTCAGCTACCAGAGGTTTGGGCTTGTCAGATGTAGTCGGTGGTATAGTTTGAGTATGTACCTATGAATCTTGTTGCTCTACCTATTTTTCAATATTTTCTCTAGCAAGAGCCTATTGTTGTGATGGTTTCTCTTTGTTCTCTCCTGATGGTGTCTTTGTTTGTGCTTTAGATGATTTCACTATGTCATCTACTACCAGTTTTTGTGATTCTAACTCTGATGTATCTGTTGGTTTCTCTTGATTTACCTTTGTGCTATCTACTGTCAGTGACTCAGTAGATACATTAATGTGTGTACCTATGGTATATGCCTTTCCTATATCCAGGGGATCATTAGGTGCTTTAGTTTGTTGCTCATTCCCAATTTCAATGTTTTCAACTATAATAGTTTCTGTTGGTGGCTCTATTTCCACATCCCTCTTTTCAGTTGTTTCCTTATCCACCACAATATTGACTTCCTATGTGTCAATGTTCATTGTGTATAACACCTCAAAATCAGGATGTGTATCCTCATGTGGTGTATCCATACTCTCCATTGTCGATTGTGTGTTAACAGTTTGTACCGGTGGAGTATCAGAGGTTGGTGGGGGTAAATTATTTGTTATCTTTAGACTTAGAGATCCACCTACCTTACCTTTCCCCTTATCCTTTTGGTAGACTTTGATAGTCTTTGGTTTCTTAAGTTCTTCTTGTTTTTCTTTTTCAACAAAAATATGTCCCGCTTATCTGTTGTCTCTTTTGATATCTCATTTAGTCTTCCTACCATTAATGCTACATGCTGGTGACCAGTTGAGAATACTATCTAGTTATCTTCACTGATTAGCTCATCAATCACTTGAGTGGAGTTCACTAGGTGAACTACAAGTAGTTTCTCTATTTTGATTTTCTTATATAATTCAACAATAGCTACCCTTCTAGCTTCTAATCTTCTGTACAAGTCATTTGGTATGTCATCCACAATTTCCATCAAAAATTTCTTATAAATGTCTAAGTGTAAGATTACAGTATTTTCTAAGCTCTCCTTTTCATCATTGGATAGTGTATTATACAATTTACTGATATTTGTTAGTTTTCCATCTTCAGTGATCTATTCCAAAAGTTTGTCAAAAGGAGGAATAACATGTTTTTGTTTCCTCTTCTTTGGTGTCAATTTCTTAGCCAGAGGCCTAACTGCCTGTTGTTTTTGTCTTGTCCTTCTGGGTGTGGGTGAGGGTGTCAGTGAGGGTTTTCTCTTTCTTTCTACCCTTTTGAATTCAGTCGGTATCTCACTGTCAGAAGAAGTACCAACAGGTGAAAGATGTGCTTCCAGTTGAAGTCCTTCCAACTCACTCTCCTTAATATACCAGTTTTGTTCAATACATCTTCTTTTATTTATTTTGCCTATCTTGAACCTCTTCTAATTATTTGCTCAGTTTTCTTAACTCTTTTCTAGGATTGAATGCCACTCTCAATTGTTTCAACATTGCCAAAAACTTTCTCAACGGGTTCCTTAGGTGCTTCTAAGAGGGCTTTTGCATAAGTTTCAATTATATTATCATTTGTCTCATATCCCATCTCGGTACCCCAAATAGTCCTAGGGATAACTGCCTCCATCCAAATTTCATCTTTCTTGATCACAAAGCATATCTCTTTTTTATACTTATCAACAATTGCTTGAGATAGCCTTATTCTTGTCTTCATCTTTGCTTTCAAGGTTTGAAAATGTTCATTTATATTTTTCTCTCTGTCATCTCCCATGTTGTTTAGTGTGTCTAACAGTTGTTTTCCTACTGGTATATCAAAACCAAAGTCTTTCCTACCAATATTGAGTACTTCCTTAGTAATGTACAACATTAAGCACACAAGCAGGTTGCCAAATCTGAAAGTTCTTTTCTTATCACCTTTGATTTTCTTTAAATTGTCTATCAGTTCATCTTTTAGCCACTCACATACATCAATCATAGCATTGTTATTCACCATGTCATATGCACTTTTAATACATAAGCTAGAGACAAAGTTTAGCCTGTTTGCATGTGTAGCCTTATAACCAAGAATCATACTGACAAATCTAACATTGATGTCCTTCACATCATTGACTCTTAGGGATCTTTTATTAAATGTTGTGCTGGTTAGGGTCATCATAGTGTCATTTGGAACCTTTTTAGTTTTATCAGGCTTGCTACCTGTGGAAGGTAAGCCTGTCACTGCCCTAACTGCCTCTTTAGTAATCTTATGGATGAAATCCAACCAAAAGAACTCTCCATGAACTCTGCTCAAGACTATCCTTATCACATCTTTAGGAAAATCAGGGATATTGAGAATGTCCACAAAGCCTAGGGTTTCCACTATCTTGTGTTCTGGTTTAACATTACCATGTTCATCACAAATTACAGTCCTATACATGTTCATTATTTCTGCAGCTCCTAGTTCCTCAATATGACAATGTATATACATTCTAGGATCCTCTGCATAAACTACTCCCTTAGGTATTTTTGAAAATGCTCCTAGGGTATCATCTTTCTTTGCAATTTTGGGAATAAGTTTGAACACAGGTCTAGGGTGCTTAATAACTTCAATCGCAGTAGGGTTTGCAATAAATTCAGGTACAGAGGAGGAAGCCATTGATATAAATACCTTACTCTTCCTTTAGGATGATTGCTTGGATGAATTGTTTCACTTTTTGCTAAGGATGCCTTCTCTCAGGATTTTCACGCTCTCTTGAGATTTGAATGCTCGGTGAATGAAAAAAGAGCCAAAACACTTTCTTTATAATGTTATTTCTTTCAAATACTACATTTAATGCCTGCGAGTTAAGTCAAAAGTTAACTCATCTGTCGGTAAAGAAGTAATTCAACTTCTCACCATCAACCGAGGGTAAACTAGCATGTTTTTCAATTTGTTGTCATACCACCAAAGGATTATTTCTTGATTAGATGAAGAATCTCCTATCAGTGGAGTGATACTTTGTTCTATCGGTGAAGGAATAGCTTCACTAACATTCATGTCAAACTTTCTAATCCATTGTTTTGAAAATTCTTGCTTTACCTCTTCAACCTTTTCTTTACCTTTCAAGCTGGGTCCTTTGTTATTTGTCAGTGATGTCTTACTTCTACAATATGTCCAATCTTGTTACAAGCATAACAAGTCACATTGTTTTTCTGAATAGCTTTCCAATACCCTATGCCGGTATGTGTTCTGCATTGATTAGATAGATGTCCAAATCTTCCACAAACATAACATCTTACATTCATTCTACAATTTTATGAATTATGACCAACTTTATTGCATTTAGAGCATTAACCGGTGGGTGCATTATTATTCTGATAGCTTCTAGATCTACACTGATTTTCTCTATGACCATACTTGTTATAGTTAAAGCATTTTCCATTGAATTTATAAGCATTAGGTTGTCTTACCAGTTTGTTGTGATCATGTTTGTTTGCAGTGCCAGAGCTTTCATCAACTTCAAAGCCTAGGCCATTTGTGTTTGTTAGGATTCCCAGAGATACTGAGAGGGGGGGTGAATCAGTATCTTACCGGATTGTTAATTTACTTGAATTAAAACATGAAAAGCATATCAATACTATGTACTGGTAAACAGAAATAGTGCACTAAACAAGAATAACAATAACTACAAGAGAACACACCATAACATAGTAGTTTAACAAGGAAACACGGTGTGGGAAAAACCTCGGTGGGATTTGTGACCCACAATATTCGCTTACTGGCCAATAAGTGAATATTACTCTTACAATAAGGGCCTGCACATGTAGGAAGGCCAAGTGCCTAGATCTCACTACTCAATTACAAAATGGGAAGTCTCACTGACTTACAAAATGGATTATGCAAATCCAATGTCTTTTACTGCTTCAAAATAGTATCTACTATGCCAGATCCAGTACCAGTTTTAGCTCTGCTTCATATAGAAATCCTTAACCTATAATTTGCATATTAGGTCTACCTTATTTCGCCTATCTGCTTCCTTACAAAATGTTCTATAATGATCTCATACATATATGAGTCATTTTACAACTTTCCAAGTCAGCTTACAATGATTTAACAATTAATTACAAAATATATTATAAACAAAATTCCTGTCGGCCTGGATGTCGGTATACTTCCTTTTACTATCGGTGTTCTATGTGTCGGTGTTGAGTTTGTCATTGCTGGTGCTGGTAAATTGTCTTGCCAGTATCATATGATTGCAAGGTTGCCATCAATGACAAAACCTTCAATCACCTACAATATCTCATTAGAGTGTGCATTTGCCAGCAATCTCCCCCTTTGGCATTGATGGCAACACTCATGAGAAAAAAAGTGTCATCCAAAAAGAATCTGCCAGAATTGTCTTACCAAAAATTGTGTACCAAAATAAATATGTTCTCCCACTGAGCTGATGAGCCATTTGTTGATTATTTTTCTCATTACCACTACTCCCCCTTTGGCATCAATGACAAAGGTTGTCAAAGTATCAATTGAGTGTGGTTTCCAGCTTCATCCTTGTAACTGATTGGTTACAATTTGAAAAGGTCTACTAATACTAGATTCAGGCTCTCAGTGAACCATTCACTATCCTTTAATGCGGCCTCTATCCTCTGAATTGTACCAGTGAAGTGTTGCATTTTCTATTTCGGTGTTTTCTGTCCTTGAACTAGAGCCTCAGATATCTCTTTTCTCAAGGAGGTGAGGTAGTCCAATCTTGGACTAAGTCTCCATTTTAGATCTTCTGCCTTTCCTTTTATTCTTTCCTTCTCTCTTTCCAATTTTAGAAGTTCCTCCTCAAAACCTGTTGTTTTCTGCTCAAAAACTGATAATGGTTTAGATCAATTAATGAAGTTGTTAGCTAATTTATTTATTTCTTCCTGTACCTTGCTGATCTTCTTGTCTATATCTACTATCAAAAAGTTTGTTTTGCATGTATCTCTGTACAAAGTTTTAAATTATTTTAGTGTATTACATAGTGTCGGTAAAAGAGTGTCAAATTGTCTCATGCACTTTTTTATTGATGAATACTAAGAGGGGGGCTGAATTAGTATACCAAAAATCATTGTACTTAAACACTTTACTGGTCTCACAGTAAACCGGTAAAATAGTTTAGCAAACAAACCGGTTAGCACACATGCAAACCAAATAGAAAATAATGCATTCACCCACAGAAGCATAATCACCATAACACAAGATATTTTGACGTGGAAACCCAAATGGGAAAAACCACAGTGAGATGAAACTCACAAATAACTATCTACAGAATAGTAACCAGACCGGTTAAGGTCAGACCGGTTAAGGTCATACAATGTTCTTTATCAGAATAGATCCTGTTAAGAATCTCAATCTCTGGTAGGAGATAAATATGATTAAAGACTACCTTGTGAGAGGATTTAAGATCCACAGATGTGAACCACCTTGTTAGAGGATTTACAAAGGCTTTGCCAGGCCTACCAAGTTAAGGGTCTCCAGACTTGTCGAAGATGTAAGTAATCAACAAGTGAGTGATCTAGATACTAGCACAGTGTGCTTGGTTAGATCCATTAAACCTTATTGTTAATGCATGTTGCATTACTTTAGTCTTTAGAAAAACTCCACACTCTGTTACAGCACACTCAAACTCATCAATCCACCAAAAACCCTAACAACTCTTATAAAACCCTAGACATGATGTCCTTAAGAAGGAATCTGATTTCATGTTAGTCCAATAGGATTATAGTGCAAGTTCCTAGGTTCAATGTACCTAGACATATTTGGTAACATGGCACAAAAGCACCGCCAGAGTGTCAACACTGCTAAACAAACGGTGGATGGTAACTCATCACAGAGTAATACCGGTTTATACAAAATGCCAGTTGCCGGTTTGGAACTCAGAGTAATATTGGTTCAAATATTAAACCGATTTTTGGTTCACACTTTCACCAATTACCGGTTTGCCAAAATGAAGACTGGAAATATGATAACTGTCGCTTTAGTTCCTTTGTTCCACTCCACTTGAGATCCTCGAACCACTTTAGGTCTTCATGCTGCTTAGGTCTTTATGCCGCTTGAGATCGATAAATACTTTATGCATAACAACAGTAGTCTACAGACTACAACATGATACCGGTTTCGAACAATTACCGGTTGAGCATAATTCATACATTCTCAAAGTGATCTTATAGCAAGTGTGTGTCCATCAATGACAATCACAACATAATCATCAAAATGTCAACAATCTCCCCCTTTGGCATTGATGGCAACACTTAGGAAAAATTTTGACATCTAAGTGTTTTACAACAAAATCATGCCATAAACAAAATTACTCCCCCTAAGCATATACACTATCCCTTTTGCAGACAATACAATGTATACAACTTTCTTATAGAGATAGACATGAAAGTATACATAGCATGCATCAACATTGAAATACAGATACTATTCCCCATCAAAATTTTAATTCAAGTATACTACTCCCCCTTTGCCAACAATGACAAAGTACATCTGAATAACCCCTGTTCTATTAGTATTAACAAAATAAGAGTTTATGACAATAGAGAATGAAATTTGTCAAAAATGGATTTAAAGTCTTGCATAATGTCTTCATGGATAAACATCATGATTCAAGCAATGAGGTAGCAACCTCATGCTTCGTTTCCATCTGATAAACCTGCTCCTCCATGGCATCCATGGTACTCATCTCTTGAGTAACAGTTAGGGCATCTATATTGAGGTAGCATCTCTAGAGAATTTGCAGTCTTGGCAGTAAGACCAGTTGAAGTTCCTGCAAATTACGTGTCTGGTTGCTTATCTCTACCTCAATTCTTGCAGACTGTAGTTGAAACCGGTGAGCAGTTTGTCCATATGTGGAGGAGTCATATGGCATCTTGAAGGTGCTAATAAATGACTACATATTAGTTTGCAGTTTGTCCTTCTGAGTGAGCACATCATCACAGAATAAATGAGGTTGACAAATCTTGTTGAGTAGTAGATTTCCCTTATCTATTGCATCTCTAATGTCCTTTTGTGCCTTTTGAAGATCAGACCGGAGTTGTGTTAACTTTTTCACCAAGGAAGTGTCCAGATCCTTTTGATGATTCTTCTTGGCATTTGCTTCTGCAACCTCTTCTAGGCTTTGGACCTGGTCTTCCACAACTGTACATAGAAGCTTTAATTGGGCAAGTGAGGAATCGGTACTGGTGAGTTTGTACCAGGTACCAAACCGATAAGAGTGTCCATTGCAGCTTGGATCACATCTTGCTCCTTTTTCCTCCTTATTACTTCCAGGAATTCTTGGGCAAGCTTGATGCTTTGGAGAAACTCCATTTCATTTGTAGATTGGAGGTCAATGGAACTAGCAATGTCAGCTGGTTTAGCCTGACTACCAATTTCCATTAGGGTCTCCACCTGTGTGCTCTTTGTCACTGCTTCCTTGTCCTTGGCTTTTTGCTTGTCTTCTTGAGCCTTCCTCTCCTCCTCTTCTTCTTTCTTTCTTTTCTCTTCTTCATTCTGCTTCTTCTCTTCTTCATCCTTCTTCTTCTCCTCTTCTTCCTCTTCTCCTCTTCTTGTTTCTTCTCTTCCTCTTTCCACTTCTTCTCTTCTTTCTTTTCCTCTTCCTTCTTCCTCTTCTCCTCTTCCTGTTTCTTCTCTTCCTCTTTACACTTCTCCTTCTTCTTCCCTTCCTCTTGTTTCTTATTTTCTTCTTCTCTTCTCTTCTTCTCCTCTTTTTTTCTCTTATCCTCTTCCTCTTTCGTCTTTTCCTCGTCTTTTCTCTTTTCCTCTTCAACTTTCCTCTATTCCTCCTCTTTTCTCTTTTCCTCTTCATCTACCTGTTTCTTCTTTTCTATTTCATGTTGCTTCTTTTCTTCTTCTACCTGCTTCTCCTGTCATGTTCCTTCTGATGGTGTACCCAGAGTAAATTTTTCACCATCTAAGGCATCAACGCCAATGGGTTCCATTTGTTCAATGATTAGTTTTGTGTCATTGTCATACACCTCATCTGGTTTATTGATTTCCGGTTCTTGTTCTGTTTTCCTATTGGCTTTAGCCACTTGATGCATCTTCAGAGCAGCTTGTGCATGAAAGTGGGTATCTTTTACCACTTCAGAGGCTTTTCCCTCTAGTAATAGGAGTCTTCTTCTTCTCATGAAGAAGAGACCTTTATATTTGTCCACAACTTCATAGAGTTATGAATGAGATACATCAGGAAAATATTGTGCAAATATTTCCTCCCTTATTACCTATTCTTTTTCAATGGCAATGCACCATTTGTTATCCAAAGAATTATATAAATAATTAGGTACATCAGATCTAATTTCTGATGGCCACCTGTCATTAACACATAAATAATTAATAATTTCCTGCTCTACTTCTTCTTTCTCTATATCAAAAAAATCATCAAAATAATCTTTTAAATCACTGAGCAATTTCCTTTTGATATTCTTAATAATCCTCTGACAATATGTCTAAGGTTTGTAAGAGGAAATATCTATATTTACCAGTGCAGATGTTGTCGGTTCATTCTTTGTCTTTTTCCTCGTTTGCCTAGTCTTCTTGGGCAGTTCTTGTGACACATTTTCTTCTGAGTTTGGTGTATTGCTTTTTGTCTTCTGCTTCCTCTTGAAGACCTTGACAGGTGCCACTTCTAGTTTCTTCTTTATTGGTGACCACTTGGTCACTTTGGGATTTGCTGGAGTAACCGGTGTCGATGCTAAAGGCACTGCCTTTCCCTTCTTTGCAAAGGGTTCTTCAACCAGTGTCACCCTTTCCAAATAGGTGTCAGTTCTCTTTGCCTTTGGATCAAGGGGTGAAGCGATTAGGGTAGAAGCATACCCATCTAGCATATCATACATTACCTCATAGTCCATAGGCTCCACTTCCTCCTATCTGGGCTCAACGGCCTCCATTATGCATTCATCCACTTTGATGGTGAAGCAGATGTCTTCCTCATACTTTTTGACTATATCACTGGATATTCTTACACTTTGGTTCATTTTGCATCCAAACTCATCAAAGTATTTGTTTAGTACTTCCGGATAGCTATTTCTAACCGCTTGTAGACTTTCCTTAATTTGCTTTGTCACCGGCTGGTCAACAGACCACTGAATATCACCTACTCCTGGAAAGTAGCCTTCGAAGTAAAAGAACAACCCAACCAATAGTTGTCTGAACTTAAATCTCTATGTATTTTCCTATTTGATTGAATTGAGATTCAACAGAAGTTGTCTTTGCATACAAGCACATAGATCAAACGATGCATCTTCCTTGATCATCCTATAAGTGGCATTTACCACTGCAGCAGAGACAGAGTTGATTCTGCTAGCATGGAATGACTGGTATCCTATCACCATACACGTATATTTAACTAGATCATCCTTGATGGAATTTACAGTCATTCCCCATGAGTCGCTCACTGAACCAGTGAGCTTAGTCATTTTTGTCTTGCTAACCTTCCTTAGGGCTGGCACTTCACCGATGTTGCAGAAATCGGTGACGACATGAATCACTTCTGGTGTGATATCATGCATCTTCTCTAAGTGCATCTTATCACCATGTACTTTGCTTAGAATAATGTGAATGTGATCATCTGAAAACTCTTCAAGAAAATAGACTGCATTGTGAAGTTTCTTCTTTTCCAAAATACTAAATTTTGGTTTAATCTTCTTATCTTTTCTGTAGAACAAACTCAACTAGGAATGGATTACAAGAGACCCTAAGTCTTCAATTTTACAATAAATGTAATCTGAAATACCCTCCTCCACTATAACTCCAGTGGGTACTTGGGATAGGGCATTGTATTTTGCCTTTCATTTGATGAAATCTACAAAATCAACAGGTGCACTAGAACTAGCATGTGATGTTGAAGCCATGATAAACAGAGAATTTTGAAAAATACCTTCATAGATCAAAATTTAGGGCTTCGCAATTTGAACTTTGCTACACACTCCTTCGGTTGCTGAAGTACCGCTTTGCCTTCTACACTTTTCCAACAGATGTTTGCCTCAGATTCTTCTTCAAGATTTTGATAAATTCTTTGAATCGTAGTGTAAATTGCTTTTCTTTGCTCTACACTTGAAAAACTTATTCACCCAGAAAATGATTGTGAGAAATGATTTAAAAATTCCTTTTAAACAGATTCTCCACCTACCATAATAAATGCTCCACTATTAGGGTGTAAACCCTAATTTGCCTTTTACCATTTCTAGTCTTCTGCCAAAAGATAGGTATCTCATACCGGTTAAGGTCTTTTACCGGTGTTGATTGGGGGGTTCAATATATTTCACCATTTGCTCCCCCTAAGCTTTTCTGATGCTTAATTTGCTAGTTCAACAGCTTCCACACTAGGTACAGAAACCGATTCTTCTTGAATTACTTCTTCTGGCTTCTTCTTCCAGGTTTTCTTCATATGTGCTTGAACAGTTTCAACATCAATCTTTCCTTTCAGAGTGACCGGTATATCATCTGATATATTCTTTCTCATCCTACAGAACATTGTTGTATGATTTGGTTTGTTGCAATGATAGCAAACCATTCCAGGTGCTCTCCAAGGTCCATTATTCATGTTTCCATTCATCCTTTTGCATGTTGCAGTAGTATGACCATGACCATGACAAATCCAACAGTTTTCTCTCCATCCGGCTACCGCTTGATAGCCACCACTACCTGACTGATGGTTGTAGGTATTAAACTAGTTTGGATTTTGGTTCCTAGAGGGTTTAGGAAAAACTCCTTGACTCCTTTGAGGATACCTTCCGGTATTGTGCATGACAGACCTGCATTCAAATTCTCTATGCCCAAACTTGTTGCATGCATAACAATTACCATTGAATCTATTGGATCTAGGCTTATCATTTAGAAAATAAGGAATATTATTGTAAGCCTTACTTCTGCATACATTAGTAGTGTGTCCTTCCTTGAGACAGTTAAAGCAAACAGGTTTGAACTGTTGCTTACCTTTTTCCTTTGATGTATGTTGCTTCTTTGATGTTCCATCTTTTGTTCCAGAGGTCTCACCTTTCTCACATTCAGAGAAACCAAGTCCATTAGTATTCTTTACCAGTTTAGCTGATTCAAGCTTTTTCTCTAGCTTAACAGTGCTTTTATTGAATTTTGCAAGTATTTCCTTGGACTCAGTGAGTTCTTTGGAAATAGCAGCATTGGATTCCTTTAGGGTTGAATTCTCAGAAATAGCCATGTTCAGTTCACCTTGCATTTCTTATTTTTCCATTATGCTCTCATGAAGATGAGCGGTAAGAACACTAATCTCTTGCTTTAGCTTTGAGATCTCACAGGACCTTTGTCTTTTACCAGATCTTCAACTTTCCTCCAGTTCTCAAGATCTTGACACATTTGGATAGTCAGTCCTTCCAACTCCTTTCTTAGGTTGGAATTGGATTCATTCAGCTTTTCTACTTGTTGAATTAGGGCTTCCATGTCCGCTTCATCAGAGGAACTATTTTCAGTTAGCTCCATCAATTTTTCAGCATGTTCTCTCCTTTTTGCTTGAGAGGCCTTATATTTGACCATAAGTTCATCATAGGCTTGTTCAGACTGAGTGAGCCGATGAGTAAGTTCCCTCATAGTGTATTCCCCCATATCTCTTTCCAAGTGGTTAGACTTATAAAAAGATTGGCTCTGATACCAATTGATGAATACTAAGAGGGGGGGTGAATTAGTATACCAAAAATCACTATACTTAAACCCTTTATTGGTCTAGCAGTAAACCGGTAAAACAGTTTAGCAAATAAACTAGTTTGCACACATGCAAACCAAATAGCAAATAATGCATTCACCCATAGAAGTACAATCACCATAACACAAGAGATTTTGACATGGAAACCCAAATTGGAAAAACCATGGTGAGATGAAACTCATAAGTAACTATCTACAGAATAGTAACCAGACCGGTTAAGGTCATACAATGTTCTCTATTAGAATAGATCTTGTTAAGAATCTCAATCTTTGTTAGGAGATAAGTCCGATTAAAGACTACCTTATGAGAGGATTTAAGATCCACAGATGTGAACCACCTTGTTAGAGGATTTACAAAGGCTTTGCCAGGCCTACCTGGTTAAGGGTCTTCAGACTTGTCGAAGATGTAAGTAATCAATAAGTGAGTGATCTAGATACTAGCACAGTATGCTTGGTTAGATCCATTAACACTCATTGTTAATGCATGTTGCATTACTTCAGTCTTTAGAAAAACTCCACACTTTGTTACAGCACACTCAAACTCATAAATCCACCAAAAACCCTAACAACTCTTATAAAACTCTAGACATGATGTCCTTAAGAAGGAATCTGATTTCATGTTGGTCCAATAGGATTACAGTGTATGTTCCTAGGTTCAGTGTACCTAGACTTATTTGGTAACATGGCACAAAAGAACCACCAGAGTGTCAGCACTGCTAAACAAATGGTGGATGTTAACTCATCACAGAGTAATACTGGTTTATACAAAATGCCAGTTGCCGGTTTGGAACTCAGAGTACTACCGGTTCAAATATTAAACTGATTGCCGGTTCACACTTTCACCAATTATCGGTTTTCCAAAATGAAGACTAGAAATATGATAACTACCACTTTAGTTCCTTTGTTCTACTCTACTTGAGATCCTCAAACCTCTTTAGGTCTTCATGCCACTTAGGTTTTTATGCCGCTTGAGATCAGTAAACACTTTCTGCATAACAATAGAAGTCTACAGACTACAACATGATAGTGGTTTGGAACAATTACTGGTTGAGCATAATTCATACATTCTCAAAGTGATCTTATAGCAAGTGTGTGTCCATCAATGACAATCACAACATAATCATCAAAATTCCAACATTTATTTCCTCTTCAAAGAATTTGTGTTTTTCCTTCTCTAGTTTCTCTTTGAATGCTTCCTCATTTATTTGTTCAACTATCACAATGTTGTCAATAATATACTTAGACAATGTGTCAAGTTGATTCAAAGAATCTTTATCATCCACATTACATTTGGGTGCTACCATTTTCAAAATTGGGATTGTATCATCAATAGCTTTGTATGCTTGTGAGCTACACTATGTTATTTCTTGATAGAATCCAAAAGAACTTCTGTCACATTTGTTGGTCTGAATTCTGCAATGGAAGAACCAACAATCTGTATTCCGCTGGTGTGAGTAATTTCTTTGCTTGTAGTGACCTCTGGTAGGTTAGTTTGTGTTTGCATTTCTCTAAGAAAAGGTTTGGGTTGCTTAGCTATTACCGGTGGCACTGTCTCTGCATGAACCTATTCCTATGAGGGAGCCTATTGCTCTGTCTATTTCTCAGTGTTGCCCACTGTCAGTTTTTCTTTTGTGCTACCTGTTGCCGATGGCTCAGTTGCCACATTTGTTTTCCTTGTTGATTCTTTATCTACCACAATATTGACTTTTTGAGTGTCAATGTTCATTGTATATAACACCTCAGAATCAGGATTTTTGTCCTCATGTGGTATGTCCATACTTTCAGTAGTCAGTTGATTGTTAGTGGTAACTACTGGTGGAGTATCTAGAGGCGGTCGGGATAAGTTGTCTGTTATTTTTATGATGGGTGGTCCACCAACCTTTCCTTTTCCCTTCTCCTTTTGATATACCTTGATGGTTTTAGGGCTTCGATACTCTTCCTGCTTTTCCTTTTGTACAAGGAATATATCCCATGCATTAGTTGTTTCTTCTGTTACCTCATTTACTCTACCTACCATAAGTGCTACATGTCAGTGAGCAGTTGAAAATATTGACCGGTTAGCTTCAGAGATCAATTGATCGATCTCTTCAAGTGAGTTGACAGCATGTACAAGAAGTAGTTTTTCAATTTTTATTTTCTTATCAAGCTCAACAATACCTTGCCTTCTAGCTTTTAGTCTTTTGTACAGTTCTGTCGATATTTCATCAACAACTTGCATCAGAAATTTCTTGTAGATATCTAAGTGTAGGATTACACTATTTTCTACTTTCTCCTTATCATCAACCAATAATGTTTCATATAATTTGTTAATGTTTTTCAACTTTCCATCCTCTGTTATTTCATTTAGAAGTTTTTCAATAGGAGCAATGGTTTGTTGAGTCTTTTTCTTAGGGGTCATCTTCTTCTTTGGAGTTAATTTCTTAGCTGGGGGCCTTACTACATGTTGTTTCTGTCTTGTTCTTCTAGGAGAAGGTGAAGATTCTGGTGAAGATTTCCTTTTTCTCACAACTCTTTTCAATGCAGCTGGTATGTCACTTTCTGAAGAAGTTCCAACTGGTGAAAGGTGATTTTCTGGTTGAAGTGCTTCTAACTCATCTTCAGTAATACCAGTTCCTTTAAGTACATCTTCCTTAATAGCTTTTGCTTGCCTGGATCCTTTTCTAACTGTTGCCTCAACCTTTTTAACATTTTTCTTAGATTGAATTTGTTTTTCAATAGTCTCAGCACTGCCAAATACCTCTTCTTTAGGTTCCTTAGGTACTTCTAGGAGGGCTTTTGCATATGTTTCTATTATGTGGTCATCAGTTTCATACCCCATTTTAGTAACCCAGATGGTTCTTGGGATAACTGCCTCCATCCAAATTTCATCCTTTTTTATTACAAAATAGATTTCATCCTTATACTTGTCCACAATTGCTTGTGACAATCTAACTTTGGTCTTCATTCAAGCCTTCAATGCTTGAAAAATACTCATTTATGTTCTTTTTTCTATTCTCTCCCATGCTGTTCAGTAAATCTAACAACTGTTTGCCTACCAGTATATCAAAACCAAAATTTATAATACCAATACCGGGTACTTGTTTAGTTATGTGTAGCATTAGACAAATAAGTAGGTTTCCAAATTTGAATGTTCCCTTTTTGTCTTTCTTTATCTTTCCCAAATTGTCAATCAGTTCATCTTTAAGCCATTCACACACATCTATTCTTGCATTATCATTAATCATATCATAGGCACTTTTAATGCATAGGCTAGAGACTGAGTTTAACCTATTTGCATGTGTAGTTTTGTAGCCTAAGATCATACTGATGAATTTGACATTGATATCCATTACATCATTTACCCTTAAAGATCTCTTATCAGATGTTGCACCGGTTAGGTTTATCACTAGGTCATTTGAGACCTTCTTTGTTTTATCAGGTTTGTTACTAGTGGAGGGTAACCCTATCATAGCCTTTACTACTTCTTTTGTGATTTTGTGAACTGAGTCCAACCAGAAGAATGCACCATGTACCCTGCTTAGTACTATCCTTATAACATCCTTGGTAAAATCTGGGATACTGAGAATTTTAGTGAAACCTAGGGTTTCAACTATCTTGTGTTCAGGTTTGATCTTTCTGGATTCATCACAAATTACAGATTTATACATATTCTTAATTTCCTCATCATCTAATTCCTCTATATGACAATGTATATACATTCTAGGGTCTTCAACAAAAACTACTCCCTTAGGAATTTTAGAAAATGCACCAATGTTATCATCTTTCTTGGCAATTTCAGGAACTAACTAGAATACGGGTCTAGGGCATTTAATAACTTCGACAATAGTAGGGTTTTCAATGAATTCAAGAGCAAATGAAGAAGCCATGGTTATAAATACCTTTATTTGCCTTAAGGAATGATTGCTTGATGAATTTCTTCACTTCTTTGCTTGGAATGCCTTCGCTTGGGAATTTTCGTGCTCTCAAAGATTTGAATGCTTGGTGAAATGAAGATGGAGCCAAAACACTTGTTTTATAATGTTAATTTTGCCAACCACCTTATTTAATGCTTGCCTATTAAGTAATGACTTAACTTATCTGCCGGTATAGAAGTAATTTCAACTTCTCACCATCAACCAAGGGAATAATAGCATGTTTCACATTTGGTTGCTAAACCCTCAAAGAAATTTTCTTCAGTTAGATGAAGAGTCTCCTACCGGTGGAGTGTTACTCTGTTCTGCTAGTGGAGGAGTATTCCTATCAACATTTAGATCTGACTTTCTGATCCATTGTTTTGAGAATTCTTGCTTTACCTCTTCAACCTTTTTTTTACCCTTCAAACTAGCACCATTGTTGCTTGTTGGTGATGTCTTACTTCTACAAAATTTTGCAATATGTCCAATCTTGTTACAAGCATAATAGGTCACATTGTTTTTTTGAATAGATTTCTCATATCCTATGTCAGTTTATGTTCTACACTGATTAGATAAGTGTCCAAATCTTCCACAAACATAACATCTTACATTCATTCTACAATTTTCTAAATTATGACCAATTTTGTTGCATTTGGAACATTGACTGGTGGGTGTATTAGTGCTCTGATAATTTCTAGATCTACACTGATTTTCTCTATGACCATACTTGTTATAGTTAAAGCATTTTCCATTAAATTTATAAACATTAGGTTATCTTACTGATTTGCTATGATCATGTGTGTTTGCAGTATCGGATCTTTCACCAACTTCAAAGTCAAGGCCATTAGTGTCACCATTTGGTTTTTGATTTTTTAGCAAGCCACCAAGTTCTTCTGAGCTTTTCTTGAATTTTTTTTTGTGTTGATTTGCAGTAGCCAGTTCTCTTTCCAAGATACCTTTCTATCTCATGAGCTCATTTGAGTCATTTTGTGCATGCATTAGATTTGTCTTCAACATATCATTTTCATAACTAAGTCTTGTGTTTTCATTTGCAGCATCATTCAGTCTTCTAGTCAAGTCCTCTTCATTCTTATTTCTATCTTCAATTTCTTTACAAAATCTCATAGTCATATCCTACATCTCATTCTTTGTCGCCATGTTTTCTTGTTTCAATTTATTCATCAAATCACTAAGAGTTTCCTTTTCATCATTCTCATTTTGCATCTTTTCACAAAGTTCTCTTCTCTTGTTTCTTGCAATGGTAAGATTTTCTTGAAGTGCTTGAATAATATCCTGTGCAGCCTTTAGATCATCTTCAAGTTTGATATTTTTCAACTTTTCTGTATCATAGTCTGAGAGAGTTGCTTCTAATTGCTTCATCAAGTTTTCCATCTCTACCAATATCAAGATCTTCCTCAAGCTGTTAGGCTTCTAAAAATAGAGGACCAGGATCTGATACCAATTGTTAGGATTCTCAAAGATACTGAGAGGGGGGGGTGAATAAGTATCTTACCGGTTTGTTAATTTACTTGAATAAAAACATGAAAAGCATATCAATACTGTGTACCGGTAAATAGAAATAGTGCAATAAACAAGAATAACAACAACTACAAGAGAACACACCATAACATAGTAGTGTAACAAGGAAACCCGGTGTGGGAAAAACCTCGGTGGGATTTGTAACCCACAATATTCGCTTACTGGCCAATAAGTGAATATTACTCTTACAATAGAGGCCTGCACATGCAGGAAGGCCAAGTTCCTAGAGCTCACTACTCAATTACAAAATGGGAAGTCTCACTGACTTACAAAATGGATTATGCAAATCCAATGTCTTGTACTGCTTCAAAATAGCATCTACTATGCCAGATCCAGTACCAGTTTTAGCTCTACTTCATTCATAAACCCTTAACCTATAATTCACATATTAGGTCTACCTTATTTCGCCTATCCACTTCCTTAGAAAATGTTCTATAATGATCTCATACATATATGAGTCATTTTACAACTTGCCAATTCGGCTTACAATGATTTTACAATTAATTACAAAATATATTATAAACAAAATTCTTGTCGGCCTGGGTGATAATATACTCCCTTTTACTGCCGGTGTTGAGTTTGTCGTTGCTGGTGTGGGTAATTGTCTTCCCGGTATCATATGATTGCAAGGTTTCCATCAATGACAAAACCTTCAATCACCTAATTTATCTCATTGGAGTGTGCATTTGCCTACAGTGTCTCCATTAGGTTTTTGATTCTTCAACATGTCATCAAGTTCCTCTGAACTTTTCTTGAATATCTCCTTGTGTTTTGATTAATTAAAAAAATAGGTTTTTCAAGACCTGTAATCTTATACATAGGAGATTAAGATAAGGCACCAAAAATTTCAGTGCTTAAGAACCGAATACAAAAAAACTAGCCAAAAGGCCAGCGAGCCGAAAGGACATCAAAACAAAAAAAATAGCAAAGAAACGCAGAAGGCGCTACATAGTAATTTTCTTCAATAGGTCCTCCGCGTTTATCAGCAACTCATCATAAGTTGCCCCAGCATCTTTAAGGTCTTCCAGGTCATTGTTGGGTTTCTTATCCTTCTTTTTACCTCTAGTGTGGGTTCTGGGACCTTGAACTTCCCCTGTTCCTTCAGTTTCTAGATCAATGTCAAGGATTTCTTCATCCAGTTTACTAATGAGAGTGTGGGTGTTGTTAGCTGAAATCTTCAGTATGTTGAGGCTTTGTTCAGCAATGTTCTTCAGACACTCCTCAATTTTACCAAGTTTGCTGATAGCATCTAAGAGATTCTGGTCGTTAGTGTCAGCAAGATTTTTCCTATCCAGCAAATCCTTCTCAATTTTTTCAAACCTGGGGTTGAAAGAATCTCTTATGTTTTTGGCTATAGCAATGGTGCTTTTCAGGTCCTTAATGTAGTTGGCCATGGTCTTCCCTTCCCCTATGTTAATGGTTTCTAGAATTAAGACTTGTTGCAGAGTTTTCTATTTTCATCCACAGCTTTCTTGTAACCATTAATAAGCCACTCCATAGTTTCCATGAAACCTTGCAGACCCTCAAAGGGAGGGCTAGAGAGGGGGACAACTTTTCCAGGGGTTACATATTCCTCTTTAGGGGTATGTTGGACATCCCTAAGAGTCTCTTCCATGGTCTCCTTTTCCAGGTTATGATCAGCTTCCAGGACCCTTACCTACTTGTGGACTTCCAGTTCCTTAACATTCTCCTCTTTCTTCTTGTGCTTTTTCCTGATCTGGGTATGAGCTTTTGTTTTCTTCTTCAGCAACCCTTGAGGGTTCTCCTCCTCAGAATCATCTGAGTCATCCTCTTCCAAAGAAATTCTAATTAAGGGTTTGCCTTTAGGCTTTTTGCCCTTAGAGGATGAAGGTCTAGTTTTGGTATATTTCCTTTTTTTCCCATTTTCATACTCTAAGACATCCATATTGTCCTCAGTGTCAGTCAAAGGGTCGCTATCAGACTCCTCTTTCTCAAAGAAGGCAGAATTAGACCCCTCATCCTTAGAATCCATAGAGGGCTACATCCAAGCTATTTGATTGGCCTTGAGATGGTCATATATTAGGACCATTAGGCCCTAATGCATAGCAGTATCACCCAGTGGGTTCTCTTTGTAGGCTTTAAGGGAAGTATTCATCGAACAAAGCAGAAAATAAGAGAAGTTAACCTTATCATTGTGCCTAAAGTGATTCAGCAGAACAAAGTGATAACCATAAACTTTTGTGAACCTACCATCTAGAGTGATATAACGCATTAAAACAAAGAGAACCTCCTACCGGGGTTTGGCAAAAGCCCTAGGCAGGTAGTAGGTTTTGCTCAACTTTACCAGGCATTTTTTCTCTTTCTCTATTTCCGGGTATCTTTCAATAGCTTCCCTACTGACCTTCCTATCTCTGTAGAAGTTGCACCCTTCTCTGGTGAGGCTTGTGGCTTGAGAAATTAAATATTCATCAATTTCAACCATTTGGTCTCCCATTTTCAGCATGCTCTTCTTCCAGTTTTTGCAGAAAAAACTGGTGACCATGCCATCTCCTTGTGTTGATTTGCAGTAGCCAGCTCATTTTCTAAGAAATCTTTTTGTCTCATGAGTTCAGTTTAATCATGTTCTAAGTGAATTAGATCTGTCTTTAGCATATCATTCTCATGACTGAGTCTTAGATTTTCATTTGCAGCATCATTGATTCTTCTACCCAAGTCATCTTCATTCTTCTTCCTATTTTCAGTCTCTTTACAAAATCCCATAGTCATGTCTTGCATCTCATTCTTCATTGTACTATTTTCTTGTCTCAGTTTGTTCACCAGATCATTAAGAGTTTCTTTTTTATCATCATCACTCTGCGTCTTCTCACAAATTTCTCTTCTTTTCTTCCTTGCAATAGTGAGATTCTCTTGAAGTCCTTGAATGATATCTTGTGTAGCCTTCAGATCATCTTCAAGTTTGATATTCTTCACTTTTTCTGCATCATAGTCTAAAAGAGTTGTTTCCAATTTTTTTCTCAAATTTTCCATCTCTACCGGTATCAGAATCTTCCTCAAGCTATTAGGCTTTTGAAAATAGAGGACCAGACTCTAATACCAATTGTTAGGATTCCCAAAGATATTGAGAGGGGGGGTGAATCAGTATCTAACCGATTAGTTGATTTTCTGAACTTATTAAATGAAAAGCATTCCAAAATTGTTTACTGGTAAACCAAAATTAATGCAGTAAATAAGAATAATAAGCACAACATGAAAAGCAAACCATAACACAATGTTTTTAACGAGGAAACCCGATGTGGGAAAAACCTTGGTGGGATTTGTGACCCACAATATTCACTTACTAGCCAATAAGTGAATATTACTGATACAATTGGGGCCTGCACATGCAGGGAGGCCAAGTTCCTAGAGCTCACTGCTCAGTTACAAAAGAAGTCTCACTGACTTACAAAAATGGATTATATAAATCCAATGTCATGTACTACTTCAAATCAGCGTCTTCTATGCCAGGTTCGGTACCAGTTTAAGCTCTGCAATAATCGTAAACCCTTATCCAAAATCTACCTTACTATTCGCACATTAGGTCTGCAATAATCTTTCCATATCCACATCACCTAAATGATCTACAAGATCTCATACTTATATGAGCCTTATTACAATTCGCCATGTCGTCTTACAAAAGGATTTTATAATTAAATACAAAATATAAATAAACAAAAATCATGTCGGCCAGGGTGCCGATAATCAATCTTTTTGGTGTTGGTGAACTGTATGTCGGTGTAGAGTTTGTCGGTGTTGGTGCCTGCTGGTATCCCATGATTGTAAGGTTGCCATCAATGACAATACCTTCAATCACCTACAATTTCTCATTGGAGTGTGCATTTGCCAACAGACAAAGCATTAGAATTAAGGCTTCCCAAGGTTTAATTAGCAAGGAGATGGAGCCTAATTTGGGTGACTTTTTCAATGAGGATAATGCTAACTTTTCTCATCCTAATAACATCATTATCTACCCAATTGATTATTCCAATGATGAATAAGAAGCTTTGACTAGAGTATTTATTGATCATCTTTCAAAATTAGATAACCAATTTGACAACTTTCAACAATGGATGTCCCAAGAATATCCTAATAGTGAAGCTCTTCGATTAATTGAAGGTCTCAAGCACATGATTCAAAGTGATAAGAATGGAATTGATATATTGTGTGTCATTTCTCATATTGTTTATTCTAACGGCATGCCTATAAAGTGTTGTGCTAAGAACTTAGTTTATTCACAACCTTCTACACAAATCAATGATTCTATTCCTTCGACCACTCTAATGGCTAGTATTCCTATTTTCACTTCAAACATCATGGCTACATCAACTCAAAATGTCATACCTACAACCATTAGTCATGGGGGAAATCTCTCTTCTTCAATAAGCCCTTCAACCTTACCCATGCCTTCAATAAGTATTCCCCTTTCCTCTCACCCAATGAATTTGACGCAAGGGGGCAATTCATCCAATCATTATATTCCCCCTTTTAGTGTCCCATTTCCTACTCAATCATATCCCATGCCTACCTACCACAGTGTTCCTCCACCTTATTCTCAATCAACGCCTTCTTTCAACAACATCACACGATCTTCTCAATCAAACATGTCTAATATGAATTCTTCAACTAAAGCAGTCATTAATAATCATGCTCAAACCATGTCATCATTGCAACAACAAATTGATTCTATGAGTCAATCCAAGTTTAGTGTGCCCACATTTGATGTTGTGAGCCCACTTTCTCTTGATATTGTTAGATTTTTCCCTCCTAAACATGTTGAAGTCCCTCAATTGGAACTCTATAATGGAAAAGGTGATCCTTTAACACATGTCAAGACATTCCAAACTTTGTGTATTGACTTTTCTTATGATCAAAGATTGCTTGCAAAATTGTTTACTAGAACATTGAGAGATAAGGATTTACAATGGTATTTCTCTTTGCCTTCCTATTCTATTACTTCTTTTCAACAATTTCAAAACAACATAGGTCCTAAAATCACTTTGACTAATTTAATGCATTGTAAACAAGGTGTTAAAGAGAAAGTGACTGATTTCATTGGTAGATATAAGCATTTGTGTTCTCAAATTTCTTTTCAAGTGCCTGATAATGATATTCAAAGAATTTTCATTTCTAATTTGCAAAAAGATATTAGAGACAAACTTATCCTTTATGAGTTTACTTCCTTTCCACAGTTGTGCACAACACTGCACAATTATCAACAGACTATGAATCAATTGGAGCAATCAACTCCTATGGCTCTGAGTGATAAGGGTGACAATGCTCAACAACCATTTGCAAAGTTCAAAGCAAGCAAAAGATTTATCAAATTCAATGACAACATCAACAACAGGAATGTGAATGCTACAACAAGTGTGCCTCCTATTTCTAAATTTTTCAAAAGAGAAAGACAATTTACTCCTTTGAATGAATCTTTACATAGAATTATGTCTCAGTTGTTACAAAGAAATGTTATTAAACTTCCTCCCATAAAACCAGTTGACCCTTCTAAGGCAGCCTTGCCCTACTTTGATAATAATTCTTTTTGTCAATTTGATCATCAACCAGGTCATGACACTGAGAAATGTTTTGCATTGAAAAGTAAGATTCAAGATTTGATTGATAATAATACTATATATGTGGCAGGTGTGAATGATAAGGGAAACAAATCAGTATCCCCTCCTAATCAAAATCTTAAGATTTGAATTGATCCTTTAGCTTCTCATACCTCTAACATGATTGAGATTGAACATACCTCTTTCTCTCCTTCTGATGTGACTACCATGGTTCAAAATTTGGTAAATAGTGTAGAGAAACAAATAAAACCTAAGAATTTATCTATCACATTTGACCCTAGTGAGACCATTAGACACCTAATGGACCTCTATACATAGTTGCAAAGATTCAGAAAATGCCTTGTCATGGTGTTCTTATTAATCCCTCTTGCATGGTTAATGTCATCACTGGGGAGTATCTTTTCACTTTACATTTGCATAAACCAGTCTATGATGACACTAATGTGGTCGTTAAGTTATTTGATGGATTCTCTTGTCCTACCATTGGTTCTATCACACTTCCTACTGAGGTTCACACTAAAACTATGGATGTCAACTTTGTTATCATTCCTTCCTCTAAGAAATTTCATGTGAAGTTGGGCTATCCTTGGCTATCTTCCATGAAGGCTATTGCTTCCCCAATCCATAAGTTTTTGAAATTTCCCCACAATGGAGAAATCATAAATGTTAATCATATCTTATTTTGACCAGTCGAAAGAAGCCCAGGTGTTCCTATTGATTTCTTTTGGCCTAAACAATTTCAATATTTTCCACCAAGAAGCTATGTTCTCTTTCAATCTTATCGAAATTGGAAGAAAGATATGATCCTATCCTTGAGTCAACCTAGAACTCTAACAATTTGCATTCCCATTTTTCTTGAAGATGATGTTCTTCCCTTGATGGATAGAACTAATCTTCCACCTAAGGAAGACTCCCAACCTATTCCAATGGATGAAACTATGCCTTCTCCTAAGAAGAATAATAATATTCCTCCTAAGGTTAGACATGTACCTCATTCTCATGATGGACCTGGTCTCCTTCCTACACCAAACATTCTTCCTTTATATGGTGCAATTCCACCTCCTTGCTCTTATAGAGAGAAGAGGTATGCCTCTCCTCTTGTCCAACCTAAAAGACCTCAACCTAAACCTCCAACAACCAAAGATGAGAATATTCCTCCTTCAACAAACATTCCTCCTCCTTCTCAGCCTTCTGCTAAGACTCAATGGAATCGTTGTGTGAGAGAATGGCAACGAAAGCATCATGCTCAAGCTCATGAAGTTGTTCCTCAAAACATTCAATCTCCCAACTGGTTCAGGGCACCTAGGCATGATTTTTCCATTTAAGTTTTCTCAGTTTGCATGATGTAATAAGGATGATAGTCCTTCATCCATAGGTGTGTTTTGATCCTCTTTGTGTGGTCAAGGAACTCTAAGGTCATTCTATAAACCTTGAGTTAACCTTAGTCCACTAGGATCCTTCTAGGTCCAATAGGACATTTTCTCATATTGATGAGTTTTGGCATTAGGAGGTAGATTTCTGATGTTTTGTAGTCATTTTAGACATTTTGGAACCATTTAGAAGTTTGAAATCATTTAGGAGTCCTAGAATGCAAAAATGCAAAAGTTGCACTTGACAACTTTTTGCAACTTTGACAACTTTTTCAAAAAATGGTTAGATGTTAGTTCCAACAGTTCCCAACCACCTTGGTTTGGTTTAACCTATTAGGAGAAGCCTATTTAGGCCTTGATTTCAACTTCCAAAGGGTTGGAAGGTGAATTGGATGCAAAATTTCATCAAAATTCTGATAAAATACAATTTTCTGAGCAATCACGTGTTTGTACAGATTTGTACGGATTGGAAAGTCAGATACAGGTCCATGATTGAATAGTCATGTGAAGTACCTTTCATTTGATTCTAATTTGAGTGAATTTGGTATTGTATTGAGAGAGTTATTGAAAAAAAATTTAAACTGCTGTAAACCCTAGGGTTTTGGGGTTTTTCTACTAAATGGACAATATCTTGCAATTCCAGAGGTAATAATTCAAGCCCCTTTGGAATTTTCAAGGTATAATGATGTATTTTAATATCCCAAATGCTCAAGATCTGGTGAATACATTTTTATGGTGTGGGTGCAAGCCATACGCTAAATATCTTCATGTATTTAGCCTGCCAATTGGGGTATGAAGTGTGCAGATTGGTAGAAGGACCAAGGGGTTGGTGAAAACTAATAAAAAGCCATGAAATCAAGTTGAATAGACCTCTCAAGACTCTATCCTAGCCTTGTGTACCCATCACCAAGCATTTGTTTGTGTTCCAAGCCTAAATTGGCCAATTAAGCTTGTGAACCGAGTAAGGGTTTGGCAGTGCAGGAGTGGGGTGAGGCTCTGCCCTCTTGGGGGTTGTTCAACCTTAGGAAGGAGGTTCCAAATTAGTAAAAATAGTACCACATCCTTTGTGGAATTTTTTCTGTATTAACCGGTTCCTTGCTGACAGGCCTAGTAGCCTAGTAGGTCTAAAAGATGAAGTTGGCATTGTAAGGTTTGGGGAAGCAAACTAGTGATTGATTCTTAGTTGTTTAGGGTCCTTGAAAGTGTCCATACTGCTTTTTTGGATCAGAGGATAGATTTGTGTCATTTGCCCTATTTGAGTCTCATTAGGGGATTGAGTCTCTGAAGCAACTTTTGTGTCTAAGTTGAGTAACCCATAAGGGATTGGGTTTGGCCTTGTATAGGTCTAAGGGTTGTGTGAGGGTGGTCCTTCACATATTTACCAAGAGTGGGTAAGGTTGACTAGGTTGGAAGAGTCACCTTTCGAGTCTAGTAGACTGTGAGCCCATTGTGATACTTCCTGCAATGCTCTCTGCATCACCAACACTCCAACAATTGACATGATTCCCTTTTCTCCTAAGCAAGATGTTAAACCTGCATCTCCAAATCATAAGTTGCAAAAAACATGTGATTGTTTTACTCCTATTCATGTTCGTGCTCATCTTTCCATAAATCTTGATGAAGAAATAGGTGAAAATGATATTCATGATGGCAATACAACTCCTAATGCTTCTGATAGTAACTATGAATATGTTGATGTGGACAAACATTTATATGCAAAATTTTCAAAAGCTTTAATCCTAGCTCCTAGAAATGAACAAAGTGACTTATCACATGAGCATAGTCCTTGTTTGGATCTTGTGATAGCTCCATCTGATGTGCTCGATGTCGCTCCTTTGGTGTGTTTCCTACCTTCTTGAAATAATGATCAGAAAGATTGACAGGTGGATGACATGCTAGACTAGCTACATTAGCACCGTAGATCCTCTACTTCTCTCTTTTCCTCCTCTTTTGTGATTATTATTTTATGTATCCTTGTTCTTCTATGGTCCCTAGTAATGTCTACTTAAAAATGATGCAAATCATTGAGATCTCTTTTGGTCTCTTTCATGTTGACTCAAAAGACAACTTCTATTCCCTTTCTTCCAAGGTTGTTTCCTTCCTTTGGGGAATGACAATTATTCTCTGCACATATATACATATGATATAGATGAGTTATCATATAGCATACTCACCTCAAGGAAAGCAAAACTACCTCATCTTTTATGTTTTATGTTCATTATCCTTGGGTTTGTTCCTTGATTGGGGGGCTAAATCCTTGCGATAACATGCTCTCTCTCTCTTTCTCTCCTGGGTGTATCCTACTTGTATACACCTAAAGATGGTCTAAAGATAATTAATTAAATAAGCAATTATTTAATTAATCCTCCTTCCCAATTTAATTGAATTCACTAAGCAATTTGATTAAATTTCTCCTTTCATCTACTTATTAATAAATCTAAGGATTTGTTTAATAGTTCATTTCACCACTTTGATTAATTAATTCCCTCCATCAAAATCATTTCTTCTAAATCCTATAATTAATTAAAAAAAATCAATTTATGAGTTGTTGAGATTAATTAGCCTTTTCCTATTATTTAAATTTTTAAATTCAAATTCTCCTAACTTCTACCACTCCTAAACCTAACCCATTCCATCTAACCCCGGATTTGCCTATCCCCATCCTAGCTTGCACATCCTAACCACCATGTTCCCTTTCATTCAACCTCTTCTAGAAGCTTTGTGACACTTGTCACTAAGTGTTCCCTTTCATCTAACCTCTTCTAGAAGCCTCTTGACACTTGTCACCATAGAGATGACAATGTTCCCTTTAATCCAACCCATTTTCCAACCTCCTCCAATTTTACCATTGATATCTTCAAATCAATCTTGACCGTTGATTCCTACCACCTCACCCCTAGCCTTGGGAAATCCTATAAATAGACCCCATTTTGAAGCACAAAGGGTACCAGAAATTCATATCATGTTTGCATACAAATTCATATCATTTTTGCATATCGATTGATTCATCTCATTTGCATTCAAGCATTGTTGCTATAGGCATCTAGCTTCTAGTTTATCATTTCAAGCATTGTTATCATGTTCAAAATCTTAGCTTGATTGCATCTTCATTCTAGCTTATTTTCTAGAATAATCATGAAATCATGTAGCTTAATCATTCTATCATTGCTAGATCATGCATCTTCATCATTTAAATCCTCCATCTAAGTCTAATCAGGTCACTGGAATTTGCATAATAAGATCTGAGAGCAAAATTCATACTCGCATTTACTAGGAGGTGATAGATCGCTTGGTTATGGTTTTATCTTTCTTTGATTTAAATTCATTAACCATGCTTGTAATAATCTATTGAGTTTTTTGTGTTTGCAGATACAAGTAAACATCTTAAAGTGCATTATCACCCTCTTTGATAAACTAATCACTCAAACATAGTTTCTCATCAGGATCAATCATCCTTTTCATAGTTTTGATACTAAATGTTTAGTACAAATGCGAAGTTAACAAGATGAGAGGGGGGGTGAATCATACAAACTTAATCTTCCATAAAAACATTAGATTCAACCTCGGTAACATATACTGCAGTAAAATAACCAAAACTACTAAACATGCAAACTCAAAAGCATAGAAACATCATAAACCTCATAACACCAGATTTAATGTTGAAATCCAAATAGGGAAAAACCATTATGGGATTTCAGACCCACTAAGAAATATACTCTTCTAGAGTACGCTCGGTTAAAAGCCAATCCTGTTAAAGATTACAAACACATTGCTAGATGTGACCCGGTTAAGCGATTTCCTTCAGATCTATTAGGATCTTCACCTTGTTAGAAGTGACCTTATAAAAGGATTTCAAACACTCAATCAGAATGTCACCTTGCTAGAGGATTTACATATAAGACTATTAATTCCACTCGGTTAAAAGATTTTCTGTCACTTTCACAAAATAATAGTAATAAAATCTATCTGCAACTTCACATCTAAAATGTTGAAGCAGATTCTTATTTGCTCAATACAATTTAGACATAGAACTAATCTTGTCCATCTCCTGGGATTCTATACTCTGTTATCAAAACAGGTCTTCAAGTTTTTGTGCTTGGTAATCACTTTGTAGCAACCCTGTGCTTACATTTGCCCGCATACATTGTTTATCAACAGTTCCTTATTTATAAACACTTTGCCAACCACTTAATCTCCTTGATCACATTTCCCATGATCAATCATAGCCATTAGATCTTCAATCTCATCCAAGTTCAATATATCCTTTGATCTTAAAACATTTTACCCTACCTCAGAACTTGCATGCATTCCTAGGAACTTGTGCTAGGTTATTGCGGTTCAATTTGAGCTATAGATCTTCTTGCTGATTTTCCTTTGCCATAGATTCTTTAACAAACTTGATTCATGGCTTAACAATCATTTAACCATAGTCAGCTCATCAGCATCCTTCATTAAATAACGCATTCATTCATTTAATGCATTCTGTTAATACTCAGTTACAACTCGGTGAATACTAAACTTCACTCGGTAGACATTCCGCCTTCATTAATCGATAGCGATAACATTAGGGTTTACCAACTAGGTTCCTTAGGGTTTACCGACTAAGTTTTTAGTGTTTACCGACTAAGTTTTTAGTGTTTACCAACTAAGATCTTTGCTTGGTAACATAGTATACTATTAACCTTACAATTTACAACATATGTAAGATATCAAAACAATCTTAAACATAATGATCTCATCATTGTCTGACTCGATAATAGTTGCCCATTGAATACCTTATTCATCCCCTTATTCATCATATTCTTTCTGAGTCTTTTACCGACTTATTTATACTCATCAAAACATACTTCTTAAGATATGGCAAAATCATACTGAATTAGAAAATCAATCTCTTGACATCAATGACAAAATAATAATGTTAAGATTGTAAATATCCTTAATCAGTTATATCCATAATCATCAACAACCTTCTCAGTATCCTTATTGAAATGCCAACAATCTCCCATGTTTGTTATAATGCCAACAATCTCCCCCTTTGGCATTGATGGCAAAACCAATTGATTTGGCCTAACTGATTCGGATTCAGATTGTTGTGAAATGTTGAAATGCTCTCCCCCTGTCACTGGTCTTCTCTCTAGTTCTGAAATGTAGTCTTCTCCTTCAAACTTCTCCTATAGTCTTCTCCCCCATTCAGTGGTCTTCTCCCCCTTTGACAACAGGGCCAAAAAGTAAAGAACTAAAACATGATTTCTTCCATTGAGAAGTAGATTCTTAGCTGATATGTATCTACTCAGTCTCGGTCAGAGCATTTCTACTTCATTTCCTGTTCCCTATTTTATTCCCTGTACACCTTTAGAAAACATCCTAAAGTGTGTAAATCAGCATCAACTCCTGAAAAGATATTCTATAGAGTCATCAAATTGATGCTTTCACCGAACTCGATCAGTGAATGGAAGATAGGGGTAGGACCCCTAACTTGCTTCTGAGATACTCAAAAGTGTCCCTTGGTAGTGGTTTGGTGAAGATATCTACTATTTGTTTCTTTGTGCTAACATACTCCAACACCACTTTCTTCTCTTAAACTTCTTCTCTAAGATAATGATATTTGATAGAGATGTGCTTTGTCTTAGAGTGCATAATAGGATTCTTTGAAATGTTAATTGCACTAGTATTGTCACAGAATATAGTTACTAGCTCGGTAACTTTCTCATTTATACCTTCCAACAGTTGTTTCATCTATGCTATATTAGTGCAATTCAATGTTGTAGCAACATATTCAGCTTCTGTTGTTGACTGTGAAGCACATCCTTGTTTCTTGCTAAGTCAGCTTACTAGTCTTTCTCCTAAAAAGAAAGCTCCTCCACTTGTGCTTTTCCTATCATCAATATTGCCTACCCAATCAGCATCAGTATAAATGTTTAAATCAAAATTATTTCCTTTCTGATATACTAAGCCATAATCTCTAGTTCCTTTCAAATATCTAAAAATTCTCTTGATTGTTGTCATGTGTGTTTCCTTGGGATTTGCAGAAAATCTTGCAACTATATCTACTGCACGTGCTATATCCAGTCTATTGTGAACAACATATTGCAGTTTTCCAATCATAGATCAATAGAGCATCTCATCAATAGATGCAGATTCATCATTCTTTGATAGTTTACAGTTGGTATTCAAAGGAGTACTTACTAGTTTTGAATCCTCCATTCCAAATTTCTTCAAGATTTCCTTTATGTACTTGGATTGGGTAATGAAAATCTCATCTTTCATTTGCAGTATCTATAAACCTATAAAATACTTTATCTCACCAATTAATAACATCTCAAATTCTTTGCTCATTTCATTTCCAAAGTTCTTGCATAGAGAGTCATTTCCACAAAATATAATATCATCAACAAATATGGTTGAGATCAGTATTCCATTTTCATCATTCTTCATGTACATGTTACTATTTTCACTTGTTCTTATAAAACCAATTTTGATCAAATAAGAGTGCAATATGTCATACCATGCTCTAGGTGCTTGTTTCAAACGATATAAAGCTTTGTTCAATTTACATACCTGATCTTTATTCTTGTCATCAACAAATCCTTCTGGTTGTTCAATAAAAACTTCTTCTTCTAGTATACCATTTAGAAATGTAGATTTGACATCCATTTGATATATCTTGAAATTCTTGTAAGCAGCATATGCCAGCAATGTTCTTACTCCTTCAAGTCTTGCCATAGGTGCAAAAGTTTCACCATAATCAATTCCTTCTTCTTGAGCATAACCTTTGCAAACTAGTCTTGCTTTATTTCTAATGACATCACCTTTTTCATTCAGCTTGTTTCTGAAGATCCACTTTGTACCGATTATATTTTTGTCCTTTGGTCTTGGGACTAGTGTCCATGTGTCATTTTTCTTGATTTGATCAATCTCTTCTATCATAGCATTTATCCAATCTTCACTGTTAAATGCTTCTTTCACTATTCTCGGTTCAAATTCAGATATCAGACATGTATTCCATCTTAGTTTGTTCCTTGTCATCACTGGATCATCCTTATCTCCTATAATCTTACTTTACGCATGATGTCTTTTGACATACTTGGCTAATACAAGCTTGGTACACTCTGTATGATCTTCTTCATCACTCAGTAACTAGATATTCTCTTCATTACCTTCAGCAGGTCTGCTCGGTAGGACTTCTCAGTTGAACATAGACAAATTCATCATAATCTTTTGGTTCTTTGGAATTTCCTTCATCATTTCTTTCTGCAAATTCATCAATTTTCACATTTGTACTTTCTACTATTTTGTTAGATGATTTGATCAGACATTTATATGCTTTGCTTCTAGAAGAATAACCTAGAAATGTACCTTCTTCACTTTTTTGATCAAACTTTCCATTTCTATCATCTTTGTGAACATAGCATCTACTTCCAAAGATTTTAAAATAACTTACATTAGGTTTCTTGTCATACCAGATTTCATATGGTGTCTTCAAAGTTCCTTTCTTCAGTTGTACTCGATTCTGGGTGTAAACTTCTGTGCTTATTGCCTCTATCCAAAATGTTTGTGGCACTTTCTTTTCAATCATCAAGGTTCTAGCACAATCCACAATAGATTTTTTTCTTCTCTCAGCAATTCCATTATGTTGTGGAGTTCTTGGTGCAGATACTTGTCTTTTAATACCATGATCATTGCAGTATAAGTTGAATTCATCAGATGTGAACTCACCTCCTCTATCTGATCTAAGACATTTCAGTTGTCTTCCTGTTTCATTTTCAACTCTTGCCTTGTACCATTTAAACATTTGAAAAGCTTCTAATTTTTCTTTTAAAAAGATTACTAACATCATCCTTGAGTAATCATCCACAAATAATATGAAATATTTATCACCATAATAACTCTGAACTTTCATAGGACCACAAAGATCAGTATGCACAAGATCTAAAATTCCCTTAGAAGTGTAGGACTTACTTGTAAAGCTTGATCTTGTCATCTTACCCATCTGGTATCCTCGGCACATAGCATTCTCAGGTTTCTCAAGACTCGATAGACCTCTTACTCGATGCATCTTGCTTATTTTGATCAGATTATCAAAATTTACATGACAAAACCTTTTATGCCATAACCAGTTGTCATCTATCTTTTCATATAAACACTTATTCCGAGTTGAGTCAAGGTGAAATGTGTTACCTTTTGTTTGTGTCCTGGTAGCAGCTAACTTTCCATGCTTGTCATGAACTTTTACAATTATATTCAGTAACTTGTGTTGTTTAGCTGTGCTACACTCAACAAATTGTATTTCAAACCTTCAACCCAATAAACATCATTGCATTTAGCATTGTCAAGAAGTGTTATAGATCCTTTACCTCTTACCAGACATGGTGCATCATTACCAAATTTTACAAAGCCTCCATCATAGTCTTCTAACATAACAAACTTGTGTTTATCACCTATCATGTGATGTGAACATCCACTATCTATGATCCAAGAATCATTTTTACTTATATGAGATAGTAGGGCTTTTTCTTCATACCTTTCTTCATCTGATCCATCTTTAATAGCCACATAAACAACTTCCTCTATATCAATTTCATCTAATTTATCATCATTAGATTCCTCATCAAGTATTAGGCATGTCTTCTTATCTCTTCTTTTGAAATCTCGGTGTCCTCTGTAATGATTATCTTTCTATCTATCATCTCGGTAATCTCTCTTTTCACTAGACTCTCTATCAGGATAGTTAGAAGCCATATGTCCTATTTTGTCACAATTGAAACATTTCAAGAGTAGCTTTCCTTTGTACTTACCCTTTCCTCTCGGTAACCTTCTAGCTAATAGTGCTTCAAACTCTTCTTGTTTCTTGATTTCCTCATATAGCTTGTGTACTTTTTCCATATTCTTGCGAAATCTCTCACTTCCTCCATTGTGATCTCCTTTAGTGTACTTACTCATTCTTTCATTGTAATCATCTGATTCATCAAGATGGAAAGAACTGAAAGCAGATTCTACTTTATTTACCGATGACCCACTGTTATCAAAATTACTTAACTCAAAAGCATGTAGCTTACCAATAGTAGCATCTAAAGAAACTGGCATATTCGGTACAGACCTCAATTCATTGATTGTAGAGACTCAGATTGCATAAGTTGGTAGAAGGGTTCTTAACAACTTACTTGTTATATCCTTTTCTTCAATAGTTCCACCTACTCCTTTGATTCGATTGACAATCTCCTTTAGTCTTGTACTGTACTGAGTTATGTTCTCACGTTCATTCATCCTCATAGATTAAAGTTGTCCTATTAGACTATCTACTTTAGCTCTTTGAACATGTTCATCACCACCATACACAGATATGAGCTTATCCCGCATTGCCTTTGCATCATTGCAGCCTTCCAGATCATTAAATTTTGAGTCGGTCAATGCAGATGTTATTTCAATCATTGCTTGGATATGTTATTTCTTCACCTTTACTTCTTCCATTGTCAATGGATAGGTGCTCAGTGAAATGAAATCATTCTCTAGATAGTATATAGCATATTCTCCAACTCCTGATAGGTGCAGCTTCATCCTTTTTTGCCATGTAGAGAAACTTGACTTGTTCAGCTTCGGTGCATCCCTCTTATACATATTTGGATCTTTGCCTCAAGTGCCTTTAAACTTTTTCTTTCAGAGTCCAAAGCTCTGATACCAATTGATAGTTCTGATACTAAATGTTTAGTACAGATGCCAAGTTAACAAGATGAGAGGGGGGGATGAATCATACAAACTTAATCTTCCATAAAAACATCAGATTCAACCTCGGTAACATATACTATAATAAAATAACCAAAACTGCTAAACCAGATTTAACATGGAAACCCAAATAGGGAAAAACCATTGTGGGATTTCGGACCCACTAAGAAATATACTCTTCTAGAGTATGCTTGATTAAAAGCCAATCCTGTTAAAGATTACAAACACATTGCTAGATGTGACTCGGTTAAGAGATTTCCCTCAGATCTGTTAGGATCTTCACCTTGTTAGAAGTGACCTTATCAAAGGATTTCAAACACTCAATCAGAATGTCACCTTGCTAGAGGATTTACATATAAGACTATTAAGTCCACTCGGTTAAGAGATTTTCTATCACTTTCACAAAATAACAGTAATAGCACAACAAAACAACAATCACCAAAGAGCAACTATTAAAACTTTCTTTCGAAGTTAATTTACAGACATTGGTGAACCCCTTGGGTCGGCACTAAAGACACTTCTCACAAACAAATTGATCACTTTACCAAAAGAAAGGAACTACGAACCTCAAATCAAACCACCTTGGTGGAATGATAATCAATATTGTGATTTCCATCAAAAAAAGGGAAATCACACAGATAGTTGTCAGAAGTTGAAACATATCAAACAAGATATGATTGATAATGGAGTATTAACAGTGGATGGACATACAACAAATGAATCTCATACAGCTTTTAAAAATCCACTTCCAAACTATGAGAAAGTTGAATCATCAACAACAAACAATAGTAAGGGTAAAGCAAAGGTAAACTACACTCATACATATGACAATGTGGTGAATGTGATTGTAGTTAAAGAAAAACAAAATCAAGAGGATGCTCAGGCTATCACAAGAAGCAAAGCCAAAAAAAAATTGTCAGGTCCTACAACAAACACATCATCCACTACAACAAAACAATATAGTCTAGTGGAACAATTGCAGAAAACACCTGCTCAAATATCCATCTTAGAATTGTTAAAGCTTTCATCTGCACACAAGGAAATTCTTGAAAAATCATTAGTCAATACAACAGTATCTAAAGATCTTGATATTGATCAATTCCAAACCATGGTGGGACACCTCACAACTCCTCATTGCTTATCATTCACTGAAGAAGATGACATGTCCTTGCAACACCCTCACAACGCTCCTTTGCATATTGAATTCCTCATTCATAAAACATGAGTTAAGCATGTTCTAATAGATGGTGGAGCTGGCCTAAATATTTGTTCATTGAGTCTTGTTCATGCCTTAGGATATTCAGAAGATGCAGTTGATGTTCGGAAAAGAATCACCATAAAATCCTCTGATGAAGAAGAATGTTCCTTCAAGGGAATTGTGATCCTACCCATCAGAGTGGGACCTTTGCAAAAGGACATAGCCTGCCAAGCTCTAGACTTGAATTTATCATATAATATACTCCTGGGGAGACCATGGATACATGACTTACAAGTTGTCCCATCAACATATCACCAGTGTGTAAAATTTCCCTACAATGGGCAAGAAATCACAATATCTGTAGATTCAAATCCATTTCAATACTGCAGCAATCTAAAACTGGCCCAAGAAGTCATTGTTCCGCATAATAGGGAGGCATCACCTTCAAACACACAATCCAAGGAACAATCATTTGCTTCTATTCTATCAAGTATGGAAAAAAAAATGCAGCTAAGAGATCAAGGGAATGGAGAATATTCAATATAAAAATTACCACTTTCTCCTAAATCCTTTGGAGAACCATCAGACTCTAAACAAGAACCAATTGTAAAAAATCTTCCGATATTTGATGGAGCATTTGTTAGTGTTGGAACCTTATCAAAGGAAATAGAAGACAAAGATGTGCTACAGTGGTTATATAAGGATGAAGAAGTTCAACAAAAGGTCAACAATGTCAAAATACCTACAGGAAAGTATGGAAAGGGATTTAACATTCTCAGAAGAATGGGATACACCGGAACGGGTCCTATAGAAAAAACAAAAGAAGGTATCTCAGAACCTATTCAACCTTACACTCAGTAGACCAATGACAAAATAGGCTTAGGGTATGGACAAGTCACTCTAATGGAAGACACATCTTTTAATCAACAACAAGAGGAATATGAAAATAGACAAGAACAACTGGCAATTGAAAGGGAAGAAAAATCAGCTAACCAACAAGCACAAACAAACACAAAATGGCAAAAGAAGCAAGCTTCAAATCAAAAAGAGAAACAAACTAAAAGAATCTCTCAAGAAACATTAAATCTCAATCAAAACAAGAAAGTAGCTAATATAAGTCTAGGAGAACTCATAGAAAAGTTGACAAAACTCAATCTCAGTCCTGAAGAAGTTGAATATGAAAGAAGGAAAAGTATAGCTAGAAAAGTAGAAGAAATGCTATATGATCAAATCCGTAGATTGCAAGCTACAAGTGATATAGATTCTAATGAAAGGGAATGGGATTCTTATCACTCTAAAGAATTGACTGAAGAAAAATGCTTTGAAGAGGATGTAGAAGTCGATGTAGTTCACACATATGCAAGAAAAACGTCAGGAACTAGTTCACTTGAATTTGAATCACATTCGGCTAACTTGGACTTAACCAAGGATGATCAAGAACTTATTACGCAAGGTCATTCTGATGAGAGTACCATTCTAGACATCAACATACATATTGAAAACTTTGATACATCTATCATGACCCTTGAAACCCTTGAAACATCCCAACCTGAAGATCCACTACCTCTAATCCACCCTGAGCTTATTGATTGGGAAAATGAAGGACATACCGCTATTGATACATTTCCAAATGACCATGCCATATCTGTATATCTTAACACAATCAAACCCGTAACAACTTTCACCAGGAATTTCAACAACGCATCTTCCATTCAAGTGGGTGACAAATTTCCTAGTCGCAAAAGTGAAAATAAAGAGAACAATATCAGGTCTAATGCTGAAAACTATTTCTTGGCAAAATTAGACAGAGAAAAAGTAAAAACAAAGGATGCATCTAATGGTGAAAACCTCCTTAAGGCACCGGAAAATGGGAGATTTGAAACTTTACCTGAGCACTATCAAGAAAGATCATCCATTTTGATTGAACCAACAGAGGTAGTTAACATTGGCACAACAGAACAACCAAAGATTCTTCATCCAACAACATCTCTATCAGAGGAAGAAATGCAACAATATATGGAATTCTTCAAACGACGGTAAATCAATTTTGCCTGGTCATATGCAGACATGCTAGGGTTAGATCTAGAGCTTAATATGCATCACTTAAATGTTAGGCCAAGAACTAAACCAGTCAAACAAAAGTTAAGGAAAACGCATCCGCATATCGCTCTCCTAGTGAAAGTAGAACTAAATAAATTACTGGATGTCGGATTCATCAGACCAGTAGCTTATCCTCAATGGGTATCCAACATCGTTCCTATTTCAAAAATAGATAAAAGCATCAGAATATGCATAGATTTCAGAGATCTTAATAACGCATGTCCAAAGGATGACTTTCCTTTGCCTAACATCGACACCATTGTAGATTTAACTGTTGGACACTCCATGTTTTCTCTAATGGATGGTTTCTCTGGATACAATCATATCAAAATAACACCTGAAGATCAAGAAAAGATAGCTTTCACATGTCCATGGGGTACTTTCTGCTGGAACATCATGCCTTTTGGATTAAAGAATGCAAGTGCTACATATCAAAGAGCTATGACAACTATATTTCATGACATGATGCATACATTCATGGAAGACTATGTGGATGACATATTAGCTAAATCCTACAACAGAGAAGAACATATAGAGATACTAGAAAAGATCTTTGATAGGTTAGAACAATACAAGCTAAGGCTAAACCCTAAGAAATGTGCCTTTGGTATCACTTCAGGAAAGCTATTGGGATACATTGTTTCAGCTAGAGGAATTGAACTAGATCTAGCTAAGGTAAAAGCAATAATGGAAATGGCATCTCCCAAGAATATCAGTAAACTTAGATCACTACAAGGAAGACTCCAATCAATCAGAAGATTTGTGGCTCAATTAGCAGATAAATGTCAACCATTTACACATCTATTGCACAAACATGTTAATTTCAAATGGGACCATCAATGTGAAGAAGCATTCAACAAGATCAAGGCATATCTCATGCAACCACCTATTCTAATGTCACCAATTCAAGGAAAGCCATTATTACTCTATGTATTAACTACCGAAGCATCATTGGGAGTTTTGCTCACCATCTACTATATCAATAGAACACTAGTGGGATATAAGATCAACTATTCATCAACAGAAAAAGCATGCTGAGCAGTAGTTTTTGCTTCTCAAAAACTATGACACTATCTACTATCTCACTCCATCAACTTGATAGCTAAAATTGATCCTCTAAAATATTTACTTAGTAAAGCAACATTGACAAGATGGCTAGCAAAATGGATCATGATTCTATGTGAGCTTGATATCGAATATGTTGATAGAAAAGCTATCAAGGGACAAGTCATCGCAAACCAACTAGCAAGAACACCACTTCAATATGACCATCATTTACAGATTGAATTTCCTGATGCTAATATCCTAACAGTCACAACAAAAATATGGCAACTATATTTTGATGGTTCATATACGCAACAAGGATCAGGAGCAGGTGTTCTATTCATCAAACCACAAGGTCATACAATCCCAAAAGCATACAAATTAATCTTTCCATGCACAAACAATATAGCAGAGTATGAAGATTTGGTAACAGGTATCAAAATGATTGTAGATTGGAATATAACACAACTTCAAGTCTTTGGAGACTCTCAACTTGTCATTAATCAAATCAATGATGACTATCAAATAAAAGATGAAAAACTCATGCCTTACAAAAATATGGCAGATGATTTCAAGAAGTACTTTGTAGAAATAACTTTTGAACAGATTCCAAGAAATGATAATAAAGTAGCAAATGCCATGGCTACACTTTCTTCTCTATTGCAGACACAAGAAAATCAACAACATTATGAATTCTTGGTAGAAGAGTTGTTTTATCCTACCTTTAATTATCTTGATTCCCAAATCATTTGTCAACTTATTGGACATGATTCTGTAGCGTCGTAAATTGTACGCACTCGCTAGGGTGGTACAATTTCACACCTAGTTTAGCACCCGCCTTAGCGCATTTTGCATTCTGCATTGCATTTCTCCTTAAGCACTTAATTAATCAAATTAATTAGGTCTAAAGTCTTATTTCATCATTCTCTACATCATAAAGTAGGGCCCTTTCACTAAAGCGTGCCCTTCGCATTTTATTCCTCCAGTACATCACTTAATCAAAAACCCTAATTAAGTCCTATTTCGAACTTGGGGGCTTGGTTTCAGGGTCTAAACATCTCGAAATCACCTGTAACTTCGGGATTCTCTCTAAAATCATCATATCCGACGGCCCTGAAAATTTGGTGAAAAGTTGTCGGGACCATGGCGCCCATGCAACATGGTCCTGGACATTTTTCCCGAAATTTTGGGAGCACGATCCAATCATAAAATAAAGCTTAACCCCAAGAAATTGGCGGGATATTCAATCTCTAGGTCGGCCAAAATACGAATTTACAACCTAGGGTTTCATACATAAAAGCTCTCTTTCCTCATTTGAAGGGATCCGATTTTTGTTTCCAGGAACTTCATATGCAACGAAAGAGCAGATCTTTGAAGACTTCGACAACACTCAACATCATTCTATCAAGCATCTATCAAATTCATTCATTCATCCAATTAGGGCTTGGAAGACATTGAAGAACAATAGGAGATTACCGACTGAAGATTGGCTTGTACTCCTCCCTTGAGGGTTGGGTATGATTTCATATTGTTTTCATGTCCTTACATAAGCTTTGATATATCATTTATTCATGCTTTAGATCACATTGCATCTTGATTTAGAGCATTTGCATTATCATTTACAAGCAATTAGGGTTTACTTTCTAGGTTGCTCTAGTTTGCTTTCTTGCATTTTGGACCTTGCACACACACTAGGTCTGCACACACAATACATTTTACAAAACAACTTGGCTATTCGTGGAGGTGGAAATCACCAAAGCGGGGGTTTGACTAAGGCAAAACCCTATATAGCCACCCTTCCCCCTTTTCAGATATTATTGCAGGTTTCGAGATTCGGACGACGCCGCAGGACACAGATCCGGAAAGAGGAGACTGAGACAGAACTCTGTGTGCAATTGCAGCTCAGAAGACTGGGACAGGGGGGCTGGGCGCCCTGGTCCTACCAGGACAGGGGCGCTGGGTGCCCTGGTCCCTGGGACAGAGGCGCTGGGCGCCCTGGTCCTCCGGACAGACAGCTTTCCGACAGTTTCCAGACAGTGTTTCAGGGTGCAAAACAGTGGTTTCCGGTGCAGTTTTCAGGACAGTGGCGCCCGCGCCCCCGTCCCGAACATTTTCAGTCTGATTTCGACTCTAGGTACATATCTGCATTCTTATTTTATCCTTACATTTACAGCTGTTCATTGTTTAATCTCAATTCTGCAAACTTGTTACTAGTTCATACTTACATTTCGAGGTTAGGGTTTGAACTTGTATCATTTTAGCTTTCAATTTCAACAAGGGAATAGAAATCCTAAAAGATATCCCGTGGCTCTCTCTTTCACCAAAAGAAGTAGCCAACCGTGCGATATCTCTAGGCTCTTTCGTATTCCGCAATGTGTGTCAAAAGTTAGGATTAGGGTACATTGTCCTAGTCTCGCTTTTTCCCCTACACAGATTCCTCCCGCTATGGCCAAACTTACACATACGTGAAAGATAACATGTTACCTCCTGACTTATCAAAGAATCAAAAGAGAAACTTTATTCGCCAATCCTCTCATTATACTTTCATCGCAGATACCCTGTTTAAACGAGGTTTGGACGGTACTCTCTTAAGATGTCTTGAACAAGAAGAATCTAAGAAGGCCTTACATGAAGTCCATAATAGTATTTGTGGCACTCATTCAAGTGGTCTTACCCTTTTGAAGAAACTCATATGCTTGGGCTATTATTGGCTGACTATGGAATGATATTCTTTTCAAATAGCTAGAACATGTAAACAATGTCAGATCCATGGGAATTTGATCCATGCACCAGCACAAGAACTTCATGCTTTAAAACATCTTGGCCTTTTTTCTAATGGGGTTTGGATCTGGTAGGAAATATAAATCCTTCTTCATCAAATGGTCACAAATTCATCCTTGTAGCTATAGAATATTTCACAAAATGGATTGAAGTAGTACCTCTCATAAATATCACAGGAAAGCAAATTTTTTCATTTATCTTGAACTATATCATCTGTTGCTATAGAATTGTTACCTTGTCATTCCTCCATCATAACAAGAGTGAGTCGCCTTGCAAAATTTTTAGTTGAGTTCTTATCTTGTTAAAAGTTCATTGGTTCAATCCCTAATCCTCCTGTAAATCATTTCTAAATCCTTAGAATTATGTTTCAATGGTTGGTTTGAACCTCAAGAACCCCTCGAACTATCCTGAAAAAAGTTCATAGTGTTCATATAGGTACCGCGGGTTCTAAGTTGTGTCTAAGACATTTTCAGGCTAACATTCATATCAAGTGTTTTGCAGCAGCTCTATTTCATGCTCACAGATGATGTTTCATATACTCTTTCTCTAGACTATGAAGCTTTCAAACTTATACATGAAGTTGATGAAAATGATTCTTTATGTTTAAAAGCTTGTGATGAGTCCTTCATAGAATCATTTCATTTTGACAGTAAAGCAATATTATGTCTTCCTAATGAAGAGTTACAGTCCCAAGAACTGTTGACCAGTTTGGATAGTACTTCTTTTTGTGAAGAAGAGATCATAGAGCAATTCTTGTCATCCATTGAAGAAGGGTATTTCAAGGAGAAGGATTTAGGTATTAATTTATTTCATGCATTAAGTTTGGATAGGGAATTTGTAGATTTAATCTCAGTAAAAGATGTTGAAGCTGTTTCAGCTAAGTTGGAGCCCATGCATGATGAAGTGTCTCTCAATTCCGAGATTAGTTCAAATGCTGAAAATTATTTTAAGAATGATGGTCTTAATAGTGATCATTGTGAGAATGATGCAACCTTTTCCCTAGGAATTTTTGAGCATTACTTTTTTCAGCCAGAAATAGAAGATTATTTGAGAAGTACTGTGCAGATATTTCCAGAAAATTCAGAAGTTCATGATGAAACATGGCTTTTTGGGCATGAATGTGTATTCCAAAGTTCCTGCATATTGTTAGTTTGGTGTTCAGCATTGAAGAAGCTACCAAAAGAGCATGGTTTTGGGTTGCTTCATTTGAACACAAGCCATTTTTTGAAAAAGGCTCCTTCTTCTCCCAACCGGTGGGTGGTTTTATGTAAGAAGTTCTTGGCTCCAGTTCTCATGGTGGGATTTTCCTACCTATATATTTTTGTAAATAATATTTTTAGTGTGATCTAGGTGTAGCTTGTCTTAATTTTCAGCCTTGGCTTAGTGTGGGTTTTGGCTTGTTAGTTTTTCCTTGTTGCCTTCGCCCTCTGCAAGAATCTCCCTATGCTTTGTTTTTCTTGACTCTATTGCCCAATGGCTAGGCATTGATCTCTTCTAGAGACATTCTGGATTCTCCTAGTCCTTTATAGTCCTGGTCCCTAGTCAGAGCCAATGTTACCTTGTCATTCATCCCTCATAACAAGAGTGAGTCGCCTTGCAAAATTTTTAGTTGAGTTCTTATCTTGTTAAAAGTTCATTGGTTCAATCCTTAATCCTCTTGTAAATCATTTATAAATCCTTAGCATTACATTTCAATGGTTGGTTTGAACCTCATGAACCCCTCCAACTATCCTAAAAAGAGTTCATAGTGTTCATATAGGTACCGCAGGTTCTAAGTTGTGTCTTAAGACATTTTCAGGCTAACATTCATATCAAGTGTTTTGCAGCAACTCTATTTCACGGTCACAGATGATGTTTCATATACTCTTTCTCTAGACTGTGAACCGTTTGAACGTACTTCAAATAATACAGTGATGTTCAAAGTGTTCAATGAAATTCAAGGTTCAAGCTCTGCAGGTCTGATTTTATGACAGTCATATAGACCCGCACACAGTAGCATATATCTTCTTACTCAGACATTATTTTTAAAATCTCTCTGGTCCGAATGCAGAAAACTAGGTTTTGGCACACATATCCAAAATTGCGAAAGATCCAATTGCGCAAACAATAGTTATGGCCCCCGCACCGAGACATATTTTGACTATCACAAATATTTTCAATCCACCCAACATAATGGATATTTTCATTTTGAGTTAAAATATTCAAGTGCCACCTGTCCAAATATTCTTATAAACTTTAGAGAATTATTTTTCTAATGTTTATAAACATTTGATGTTATAACTAAGAGTAATGGGGGAAAGTGAAAAGTATAAGTTAAAAGGTATTTCAAGATTTAGTTATAAAACTAAATAAAGATCTCATGTAGCTATTTATTGTGAAAGGATGGAGGGAGGTGGGGTTCTTCTTTTTCTTTTCTTCCATCAGCCTATGGTTGAGAGGGAGTAGATTTTTATTTGTAAGGGAGGAGTTGAAGCTTTTCTACGCAATGCTTTGTACAGAAAATATCAATCTTTGAGTTGATTTTCAGACATGAATAGAATGCAGATGATATCTTCAATCTTTGTGTTGTTGATATTCTTCTCATGACCGTAGCTGGACTTTGAGCCTTTGTAGTTGTTTATTAATGTCTTTTCTATTATAATCAATTGTGTATGTGGATTTATTACAAGTCTGTGTGCTTGAAAGTAAGCCATATTGGAGCAACAATATTCTCTATTAGTTTTTAGTCCAAATGCTATCCATAAGTGCAGAAAATTAAACTTTGATTTAATGGTCTTGATTTATATCTCTTTTGTAAATCTTTGGCATTCATTTTCATGGCTATGGATGAATGTTATTTTCCTCTATTGCTTTTGGGTTAAAATTATATCAGCAATTTAATTCCTTGTAAATCTTCTAAGAGGGAGTTGTACCTCTTAATTCAGAGGAAGATTATCACTTCAATGATAATCTATCCAATTGTTAGTTCTTTTTGTCCTTCATTCTGGGCATTTTGAGTTTATTTGTATAGTTATTTTAGAAGGACAAATCTGTTCACTAACAGGAATACCAATAACCATTATCACTGATAATGGGCGACCATTCAAGAATCAAGATGTACAAGAGTTATGTGAGAAGTTCAAAATCCAACACAAATTCTCCACACCATATTATCCACAGGGAAATGGGCAGGCACAAGCATCTAACAAAACTATTCTGAAAATCCTCAAAAAGACAGTGAATGATGTTGGAAGGGATTGGCATATTCAACTAAACCCTGCTCTATGGGCGTACTGCACTAGTATCTGCACACCGATGGGTGCCACACCTTTCTCTCTTGTTTATGGATCAGAAGCCATATTGTCAATCAAAGTAGAGATACCCTCTCTACGTGTATCACTAAAAGGTCTCATCCCAGATGAAGAACAACGAGTATCTACACTACAAGAGTTAGAACTAATCCACAAAAGAAGACAAAATACCTTTGATCATTTAAAGGTATATTAGCAAAGAATATGGTGAAGCTATAATCACAAGGTTAAACCATGAGTCTTTCAAGTTGGGGAGCTAGTGCTAAAGGAAAATCCACACAACCAAGTAGATCGAGAAAAGAAAGGAAAGTTTGAACCAAACTGGTTAGGTCCATTTGTGATCACAGTAGTATTTGGATCAGGAGCATATCAACTATCAACACAAGATGGAGATCGGCTCGAGGAACCCATCAATAGCATGCACCTGAAGAAGTTCTATGTGTGAAAAATCAGAAAAAATAAAAAAATAGTGAAAAATTAAAAAAAAATCAAAAACAGTGAAAAATCAGAAAAAATCAAAAACAGTGAAAAATCAAAAAAATCAAAAATAGTGAAAAATCAGAATAATCAAAAACAGTGAAAAATTCAGAAAAATCAAAAACAATGAAAAATTAGAAAAATAAAAAACAATGAAAATGCAAAATCGAAAAAAAAAAAATCAAATATTAGAAAAAGTGCAATAAAAATAGATGGTGAAAACCTGGCAAACAGGCGCTATCTATCTGCTAGCTCTTCCATCTATTAGTTCATGCATTCTTCCCGCTTGCATTCATTCATCCTTCATTAGTGTTGCCCATCATAATTAAGCTTTTGTACATATGCAGGCATCCCAGGTGGCTTCTTGCCATGATTTGGATCATTGGATATATCATAACAATTTTGTTTCTAGGCTTGGGGCAAAATCTTACACCTAGTTGGGGGCAAATTCTTGATCATTTTGAGCTTAATCAAATAGGTAGAACAACAGTTAGAAAACTCTTATCAAGTGAAAGTTGAGACACATCCAACATTGAACATGAGGTCAAATTATCAACTATCACGCAATCATAAAATCAATCTAAGCACATCACACACTTTCAGTGGATAATATCTTTTTGGATACTATTTTTCAGCACTTTGGTTCAACTTTTCTATATTGATTTTCGCTATCTTGATTTCTAAGTGACTTCAGGATGTCTTTGACTAGAGGAACAAGGAACATGATATTTTTATTGTCTGTTGTCTGAAAATTAATCATTAATATGTGTAAATTTGTCTCGGGACATGATCATCGGGGTATCATTAAAGACATTTCTGATTTGTGTATTGAAATGATTAATATTGCCTGTTTTACGCAAGCAACACTCAGGTCATCTCGGTTCAATTATACCTCGATGCTTGTGCTAACTTGCTATATCAAAATCTAAGAAAGCAGTGCTCAGGTCATCATGGTTTAATTATACCATTGATGTTTGCACTCACTTCCCATATTTCAAAAGCTTAATGATGACAAAAACACAAAATAATCCAGTGACTGGTCCGGTCGTAGCTTTGCATTTCATTGCATTTTAGCTTGCATTTCATTCTTGCATGGGATCCCGCATGCTCCTTTTATGCAAGGCTAAATCTATCATAGGAATCATCAAAGTATCATCACAAGAGTATACACAATCAGAATGATGACTCATCTCTCTCATGATATTATCAACCTAGCAAAATCTTATGCTATCTCCCTCAATAGAATCAACATCAGCATATCCAAAAATTTCTACAACTTGATATCAACAAACTCTCAGTTCTTTATCTAATCAACCTTATCAAATCAAAACAATCAATCAAACCTAATCGAGTCTGATCATGTCTTATACAGGATGAATCCTTCCTGAAACTAGACGATCTGATTCTGATTCATGTCTTATACAGGATGTATCCTTCCTGAAACCAGGTGTTCTGATCATGTCTTATACAGGTTGAATCCTTCCTAAAACTAGACGCTTTGATCATCATTGTCTTATACAAGATGAATCCTTCCTGAAACCAAACTAAATCTCGATCTTATCAATCTAATCAATCAAGATTTATCAATCTTATCAATCTAAGCAATCAAGCTAATAAAATAACTCGCATTTTCATCAAAACCATAGTTGCAGAAATCAAATCAAATCTATCAGGATATCAATTTCGCAAAAACTCCAAAGAGCAATTATCTCAATTGATCTCTCGAGGGGGCATCATCATATCTGAATTTATCAATCAAGAGCTAGGGCATTCTATTGAATCAATATCAGCATCAAAATGAGATTATTCTTTGAATCAACGTGTCATCACACCTCGCTTCAAAGAGGGGCAAAATGTATACACCTAAAAATGGTCTGAAGATAATTAATTAAATAAGCAATTATTTAATTAATCCTCCTTCCCAATTTAATTGAATTCACTAAGCAATTTGATTAAATTTCCCCTTTCATCTACTTATTAATAAATCTAAGGATTTATTTAATAGGTTCATTTCACCCCTTTGATTAATTAATTCAAATTAATTAATTCCCTCCATCAAAATCATTTCTTCTAAATCCTATAATTAATTAAAACAAATCAATTTATGAGTTGTTGATATTAATTAGCCTTTTCCTATTATTTGAATTTTTGAATTCAAATTCTCCTAACTTCTACCACTCCTAAACCTAACCCATTCCATCTAACCCCAGATTTGCCTATCCCCGTCCTAGCTTGCACATCCTAACCACCATGTTCCCTTTCATTCAACCTCTTCTAGAAGCTTTGTGACACTTGTCACTAAGTGTTTCCTTTCATCTAACCTCTTCTAGAAGCCTCTTGACACTTGTCACCATAGAGATGACAATGTTCCCTTTAATCCAACCCATTTGCCAACCTCCTCCAATTTAACCAGTGATATCTTCAAATCAATGTTGACCATTGATTCCTACCACCTCACCCATAGCCTTGGGAAATCCTATAAATAGACCCCATTTTGGAGCACAAGGGGTACCAAAAATTTATATCATGTTTGCGTCCAATTTCATATCATTTTTGCATATCGATTGATTCATCTCATTCACATTCAAGCATTGTTGCTATAGGCATCTAGCTTCTAGTTTATCATTTCAAGCTTTGTTATCATGTTCAAATCTTAGCTTAATTGCATCTTCATTCTAGCTTATTTTTTATAATAATCATGAAATCATGTAGCTTAATCATGCTATCATTGCTAGATCATGCATCTTCATCATTTAAATCCTCCATCTAAGTGTAGTCAAGTCACTAGAATTTGCATAATAAGATCTGAGAGCAAAATTCATACTCGCATTTACTAGGAGGCGATAGATCACTTAGTTGTGGTTTTATCTTTATTTGATTTAAATTCATTAACCATGCTTGTAATGATGTATTGAGTGTTTTGTGTTTGCAGATACAGGTACACTTCACATAGATGACACTACCTTAAAGAAATCACTCTCGATAAGGTGTGCGCAATCACTTTAATGAGGGGGCATACACTTTGCTCATATTTTCCTTCTTGATACTGAAAGTTACTTAGTGAACATGGCTTTTGCTTTATAATTTTTGGTATCCCTGCCTTTCATTAATCATGGTGAGGGGAACCTTGCTACTTGCAATCATGGTTCTCTCTCTTGATCTTCCCTTTTACTTTGTCAATCGATGTTGTAAGATCCTTAGTCCACTGGGGGCTTGGTGTATCTTGCCTCCTTGACATGGTGAAAGTCTTTCAATCTTATTTCCTTGTACTTTACCATTAGTATTGGTGTACGTTTATACTCCCACTAAAGTGAGGGCTAAATTTAGTGTCATAAAATTATGACCTTCCAATTTTCAACCATATTTGGGTCTTCACATTGGTGAATCGAATCCCTAAGCCTAACTGGAGACCCAAGACATGCTCACACTGTCTGAAGCTTGCATCTCCTCGCGCCCTGCACTCTCCTATGTTGCTTCATGTCTTGAATTAGGGGAGGATAGGGGCGTGGCACCCCTGTCCCCTCTAGGACAGGGGCGTAGTGCCCCTGTCCTTGCCCTATTTTGGGCCCCCTCTACATTTATCCTTCATTGGGCTTTATATTTGGAAAGCAGGAAAAGTTTCCCTATGTCAGCTTATGGTGAAAAATTAGTCAATTAACCCTAATTAACGAATATATAAGATGCATTATTTTCTTCTATTTTCATAAGTGATAATAAGATAGCTACATGACGTGGAAATTGCGATCCTAAGAAAAATCAAGCATTCAAGCATTCAAGCATTAAGCATTAAGCATTCTCAAGTCTCCTTTCAAGTCTAGGTGTTGCATTCAAGTCAATGATTCAACCATTGAAGATGAGATCTCTTGTGGCATACAATTCTACATATCCTTTCCAACAACTCTTTCATCATTTCAATTGCATCCTCTCTTGAGGTGAATTCCATTTCAGTCATTTACTTTTCATCATTTGGCTAATTCCAAAACTGGAGTTTGACCTGAAGGCAAACCCCCAATCCCAACAAAATTTCTTCTCTTTTATGTGTGTAGGTTGTAGGTGTGCAGTTGTATTTGCAGATTCGGACTTCATTTTGAGAGGCGGAAAAACCTTTTTTGACATGCGAATTTTTCAGAGGACCATGTGCACTTTCAACATGATCCCAAAAACTTCCTCTCAAATTTGCAAGGGAGCTTCGTCTCGATATTTTACTGCCAATTCTAGCTGCACAGCTTCATCCCGCATTCCTATCTCAAGTTATAGTCATTTCTTTGTCTCTTTTACACTTAGTCTTAAATCACATAATCCAACCTTTTACATTCTAAAAGAGGGGTTACTTTTACTTTCCAAATCCACTGTCAATTCACTTAGCATTCAATCTCTTCCTATTGAGATTAGATCTAGTAAATTATCCCCCCTATTTTAAATGTAATGTGCGTGAAAAGGTTAAGGAGAATCTTTTGTGAAACTAAGGTTAAGGAGAATCTTTTGTGAAACTTTCACTCCTTCTCTTGCGGAGAGAAAAGCTTTCCTCTTGATTTCTTCATCACCCTCTTTCACCACCATTAAACTTTTGTTCACTCTTTCTTTCTTCTTTCCTTTCCTTTTCTTCGGACTCATCTGATTCATATCTTGTTGTTGTCTCCAAATCCTTTTAAGTGTTCTCATCAACATTTACACTTGCATTTTCAATAATCTTATTCAATCTTTTGTTGAAACAATGATATGCTTTGCTCTTGGTTGAATAACCCAAGAATATGCCTTCATCTACTCTACTATCAAACTTTCCAAAATTATCCTCATCTCTCTAGCTATAGCACTTGCTTCCAAAAACTTTGAAATATTTCATTGTCAGAGTTCTGCAATACCAAATTTCATAAGATATCTTACCATGATTCCTCTCATACATGATTCTATTAAGTGTGTATGTTGCTATATGAATTTCTTCTTTCCAATAAACTTTCGGTAAATCTGCTCCTTTTATCATGGTTCTAGCTCCTTAATGTATGGTTTGGTTCATTCTTTCAACTACATTGTTCTATTGAGGTGTTCAAGGAGAAGATAATTGTCTTTTGATGTCATGCTTCTGAGAGAATCCATTAAACTCATTTGATATGAATTCTCCTCCTCTATCTGACCTTAAACACTTGATTTTTCTATCATCTTTATTTTTAACCTTTACTTTGAATATCTTGAACTTTTAGATAATGCTTTAAATTTCTCTCTTAGAATTGCAACCCAAGTCATTATAGAATAATCATCAATTAGTAACATGAAATACCTCTCAACTTGTAGGCTCCTTGTTTGGGTCAAACCACATAGATATGTGTGAACCAGATCTAGTGATCTAGTGGACAAGTACTCCTTTCCTCTGAATGTGCATCTAGTCTTCTTTCCTATTTGGCATTCCCTGTAAATGTTGTTCTCTTGTTTAGTCAATATGGGCAAGTCTCTTACTGCGCTCCTTGAACTAATTTGTACCAAGTTATCAAAATTGATATGACACATCCTCTAGTGCCATAGCCAATTGTCATCAAGTTGTGATATTAAGAAATTTTTTGTATCTCCTAACTAGTACTTGTTTTCATTTGTCCTTCTTCTAGCTACGATGACCATTCTAGACTCCTTCTGGATCTCACATCCATTGTCCTGAAAAACAACATTGTATCCATTTTTCGCACATTTGTCCAACACTTATGAGATTATAATGCAAACCCTTCACATAGTAAACATTGTCAGTGTTATGTTTTCCATCAAAAGTAGTTGAACCAATACCAACAATTTGTGATGACCGATCATCTCCAAACCTAACTGAGCCTCTATCATATTTTTCAAGTTTTATGAATTTATTTTTATCACCAGTCATATGATTTGAACATCCACTATCAATCAAACATTCATTCTTATCTCTTCTAGTATGAAATGCATTCGCAACAGTCTTAGAGGTATCAAATTTAGGAACATCCTTCTCTACCAAAAACAAGCAATCACCATCCTCATAGTTTGATTCATCATTTGAGATATCAGCATCATCCTTAACATAATATGCCTTCTTATTGAATTTTCCCTTGCCTTCCTTAAATTTTTATCTATTTCCCTTTTTCGGACATCTAGTTGCAATATGACCAATCTTACTACATCTAAAACATTAAAGGGTAACATACCTTTGTATTTGTATGTACCTTTCTTGAAATTTCTCACAAAGTTTTCTTTTATCTCGTCCAGGCTCTCTTCATCATCTTGACTGTCTTCAAATGCCTTGAATGTGGTTTCTGACTTGTCTTTGTCCTTTCCAAATTTCCTTACTTGGAATGCACTCAGGGTGCACCCAAATAGCTAGTCTCTGGTAACTTTCTTTGGATCATAAGTTTCTTCAATTGTTGAGATCTTGTCACTGTAGCTTACTGATAATGTCATCAATATTTTTTCAATCACATCTTCATCATTCAAGGTGCCTCTGAGTTCTTTGATCTCATTACTATGGTATCAACCTTCTCAACATAGCTCACAATATCTTCTCCTTCTTCCATCCTCATGTTTTTGTATCTTCTCTTAGTTGTTAACCTCTTTGTTAGCTTGACTCTCATCATTCCCTTCATAGATGTCTTTCAGTTCTATCAAACCTCATGAGTAGTATTCAAAGAGATAACCTTAGATAATTTAGTTTTTGATAATACATTGAAGGTAGCATACCTCACCTTTTCATTTTCTTCATAAGCTTGACGGTTTGATTATTTTCTTCACTCTTTCTTTCTTATTTCCTTTCCTTTTCTCTGGACTTGTCTGATTCATATCTTGTTGTTATCTCTAAATCCTTTTAAGTGTTCTCATCAACTTTTACACTTGCACTTTCAATAATCTTATTCAATCTTTCATTGAAACAATGATATGCTTTGCACTTGGTTGAATAACCCAAGAATATGCTTTCATCTGCTCTACTATCAAAATTTCCAAGATTATCCTCGTCTCTCCAGATATAGCACTTTCTTCCAAAAAAATTGAAATATTTCACTGTCGGAGTTCTGCCATACCAAAGTTCATAAGATGTCTTACCATACTTCCTGCGATAAAAAATTATATTAAGTGTGTATGTTGTTATATGAATTACTTATTTCCAATAAACTTTCAGTAATTTCGTTCCTTTTATCATGGTTCTAGTTGCTTCTTGTATGATATGGTTCATTCTTTCAACTGCATCATTCTGTTGAGGTGTCAGGGGAGTAGATAACTATCTTTTGATGTCATGCTTCTCACAGAAGCCATTGAACTCATTTGAGATGAATTCTCCTCCTCTATCAGACCTTCAACACTTGATTTTCCTATCAACTTTATTTTGACTTTTGCTTTGAATATCTTGAACTTTTAGATAATGCTTTAGATTTATCTCTTAGAAATGCAACCAAGTCATTATAGAATAATCATCAATTAGTAACATGAAATACCTCTCAACTTGCAGGCTCCTTGTTCGGGTCAAACCACACAGATATGTGTGAACCAGATCTAGTGATCTAGTGGACAAGTACTCCTTTCCTCCGAATGTGCATCTAGTCTACTTTCCTATTTGACATTCCCTGCAAATGTTGTTCTCCTGTTTAGTCAATATGGATAAGTCTCTTACTGCACTCCTTGAACTAATTTGTACCAAGTTATCAAAATTGATATGACACATGCTCTGGTGCCATAGCTAGTTGTCATCAAGTTGTGATATCAAGCAATATTTTGTAGCTCCTAACTAGTACTTGTTTCCATTTGTCCTTCTTCCAACTACAATGACCATTCTAGACTCCTTCTGGATCTGACATCCATTGTCCTAAAAATCAACATTGTATCCATTTTCGCACATTTGTCCAACACTTATGAGATTATGATGCAAACCCTTCACATAGTAAAGATTCTCAGTGCTATGTTTTCCATCAAAAGTAATTGAACCAATACCAACAATTTTTTATGTTTGATCATCTCCAAACCTAACTGAACCTCCATCATATTTTTCAAATTTTGTATTCTCAGAATGTTGCACCTGCAAAAGAGACACAAACAACACAAGCATACCAATGGGACATTGCATCAGAGATTAAAATTAATAAAGGATGTTAGTTAATCTAAACCTCTCAAAATCATCTCATTGTCCTCTATCTCCAAGGATCTTAAAGATTCAAGGTGGTCCTCACTTGGAAGAGCACTCGATCTTTAAGATGACAACTTAAAGAACGAGATTTGAATGATGAACTAGAATATGAATGGATGAAACTAAGATCCTAGTTGATTAGATGATCACAACTATTGATATGAAGATGATATGCAAAATGGAGGTGTGTTTTGCAACTGAAGGATTAAATGATCTAATTAAGCTAAGATGAAGATGAAAATGCTATGGAAATGATATGCAATTAAGCTAAATGATCAACCTAACACATGATATAATCTAAACATGATGCAATTAGGATGCCTTAAATGCTTGAGAGAGGCATAATGAGAGCTCCTTGATAACTTGAAAAAACAACTATAGTAAGGATGCATAAAGTGGATATTGGATCAATAATAATGGACAATGGGTCATTTTATATGAGACAAGGGCTCATTTTATAGAGTTGAAGGCTTAGAAATGGATGGCCAAGATTGATTACTAATCAAGGGTCAAGATTGAAGGAGGAATGTGGTCCCAATTTGGAAGCCTTAGCCTTGTGACAAATGTCACAAGAGGAAGTGAGTGAGGATAAATGTGGTCCTACATGTGTGGTCCCATATTTGCAGGCTTAGCCTTGTGACAAGTGTCACAAGGGGGAGAGGGTGTAAAACTCAATGTGGTCTGACATGTGTGGTCCCACCTTGGGAAAACGGGGATATGTGCTCACACATGTGTGAGCAACCTTGGGAAGCCCAAGTGGATTAATTAGGATAATGAGAGGATTAGATAGGTTCTAGAAGGACATTAGCATGCTAATGAGAAATGTAGGAGAATGCAAGTGGAGGAAAATAGGCATTTTAAGATAAAATAAAAGATATATTTTAGCCAAAAGGGGTGCAACTTGCATTTGTAGGATTTTGCAAGTGGGGGGGGGCTATTTACAAATAAATAATGATTTATTTAAATTCAAAGGGATTTTTAATCAAATGTAAATTCAATTAAAAGGGAAAAGGCTATTAATTAAATAAGAATTATTCAACTAATTAGGTAAAGGGTACTTAATCAAACCTTAGTTTAATTAATGGGTTAAATTGGAAGAAAGGGTAATTAATCAAACCTTTAATTTGATTAATAGATCAATTAGAAGAATAGGGATATTAATTAAACCTTAATATAATTAATAGGCAATTAAATGATGATTAAATGAATAAAATCCATTTAATTAGTTGTGCAAGTTTTAGGTGTCTACATTTTGCCCCTCTTTGAAGTGACGTGTGACCATATGTTTTTTATTAAGGTAAAAATAGGTTTTGAAGGGGCCCCAAAACCCTTTACAAAATAACCTTACAAGATGAAAGCATTAAGGAACCAGAAGGCACAAACCCAAGAAAAACCAGCGAAATAACTAGAGAAAACCAACAAAAGCCCAAAAAAACCAGCAAAATCCGAACAGACCTGACAAAAGAAGATATTTAATATTTTTTAGGGCATTAGACAAGTCATTGCTAATCCCATATAGGTCTTTGATATTTTCCCTAAGATTAGGGATCTCCTGAGCAGACGTAGCAGTAGCTTTCTTAACACTCACTTTGGTTCTCTTTCCAGCTCCACCTAGAGTAGCTTCACCACTTCCAATCTCGATAGAATCTTCATCCATTTCAAGGTCCACCACTGGTTTGGGAGAATTCGAAGTGTCAAGGACCTTTGAGATATCCTCAAGGTTTTTTGTGATAGCGGACAAGATATTCGGGATAATACCCAGCAGGTTTTTCATCGCCACTTTCCCTTCTTCCAGCAAGTTAATCTGAGCAGCCATTTTATTAACTCTCTCCTCCATTTCCTTCTTCCATTGCTTCTTATCCCTATCATCTTCCTTCCTTTTGTCATCCATCTATATCCCATTTTTCTCCAGTTTCATCAAAAGTTCATAAGTCCATCTATCATAACCCATTCTAGCCTCAGTAAGTTTTTTAAGGTTATCCAAGAATACCCTTCACTAGCTCTTTCCTTTTCCTCACTCAAACTATCCTTTTCCATATTCTTCTCGAGTTCCTTGTTCTTCTTCTTCTCAAAATTCAAATATTTTTCCTCATTATCCTTGTCATCCACATCCACCATAGGTTGGCTATTGTCGTTGCCGAGGCTAGCACTATGAATTGGGCTATCATTGTCGGACTTGTTCTCACCTTCTTCATGCTCTGCTCTCATTTCCTCATCTTTCTAGTTGTCCTCACCCTCTGACTCATCTATTTCCATTTCACTACCATCTTTACCAACTTCCTCTGTGTCATGCTTATCTTCATGGACTTTCATCCCAATGGCACTCTTGCTTTTTTTCCTGGAGGTAGCCTCCTCCTTACTAGGTTCCCCTTCCTCCAGCATTCTCTTACCTTTCCCTGGAGAAGCAAATAACCTCTTGTTTTCCAACATGGCAAGGGTTTTACAGTGCTCATAAATGAGCAGCAAAATCCCACAATGGAGAACCGGATTCGAGGGATTCTTGTTGTGTTTATTGAGAGACCTAGAAAGGGACCTGAAGAGATAGTAGGGCAGGGAAACTCGTTTCTCATGTCTAAAGTGGTTTAATAACACAAAGTGATAAGTGTGGGCCCTGGAAAAGAACCCCTCAACAATTATATATTCCATTATGGCATTCAAAACCCAACCCCATATTTTCTTGATGTTGGAGGCTTCATAATAACCCCCTATGGCTTTTCCTATTTTAGCCCTCTCATTTTCCTTACGCGGGAACAAATTTACCGCATTATTGGAAACCTTGAGATCTCTAATGAAATTAAGCCTAGAGTGGGGCATACTTGTCATGGTCATGATGAGGCTCACATCCAATTTGAACCTAACACCATAGATTTTAAAGGACCCATTACACCAATTTTCAGTGATTTTGGAGACAGCGAGATTAACCCTACCTTTGTTGTAATCAACCAACTTCTCCATGAAACCAGTGAGGGAACCTTTTTCTAGCTTCGTCCAAATGTTCAGCATGTCCTTCCATCTGGATGTGTTGTCCGGTTCCTCCCTCCTTAAATCTCCTCCCATATTCAAATTCAGACTTTCACCTCTGTTCTTCTGCAAACTCAAAACTTTCTTCCTGTTGTTGCTCAAGATTTTGAAAAAGATGACCCACAAAGTATGCAAAGTGATATTATATTTGATTGAGATTCTACCACTTTGCCAGGTAATCATAACATTTCCATGAAAGCATAAATTACTCATATAAGCTATCATGATTATGTGGTCCTTCTCTTCCCGTAAATCTATCCTTTTTGAGGAGCACTTTAATACTCATATTAATATCTTCCCCATGCCAAATTATTTGAGAATTAGAATTAACTCCTAGGTTCACCAGATAGTCCACCACCATATTTTTCTCTCTATAGCCATGTGACCACATGTTGATTAAAAAAAAAATGCTCGATATGTCGCCAAAATTCTCGATATGATGTTGTCATCAAAATTGTCGATATGAAACCCTGGCTATGAAAAATTGGTTCGATGTGAAAACTCGATATGAAACTGGTGTCGATATGAGAGCAATTTGAAATTGATGACAATATGCCCCATCAGAAGATAAATTGAGAAAAATTACAATTACTGAGGCAATGTCGCAATGCAAGACGATTTTGGAATTCTTGGACGATGTAAATTTTTATTTTTATTTTTTGAATTTTTTGATATTTATCTATCGATAAATGTTATTGAAAAAAATAGACTAAAATGATGAAGATACTAGGTGGGCATAGCATGTACATGCCCCAAACGTCCACTGATATATGGTTCAAATTTGATATAGGTCAAGCTGGTATGGATCTTGATTGTCAAGATGAGTGAAGTGTTGATATGGTTCAATAGTCGATATGAGTCAAATTGATTGTCGATATTGGTTAAATTGGTCGATATGGGTCAAACATTGTCGAAATGAGTCAAACTGATTCGATATGGGTCAAACATTGTCGATATAAGTCAAATATTGTCAATGTGAGTCAAACTTATCGATATGGGTCAAACTTGTCGATATGGGTCAAATTTGTCGATATGGGTCAAACTTTGTCGATATGAGTCAAACTTGTCGATATGGATCAAATTTATTATTGATAGTATTATTGATATGCGTCCTAGATTGATTGATTTTGTAAAGCGGAAAATCGAACCCTAGGTGTTCTCCCCCACTCCAAGGAGAGAGAAGGTCACTAGGATTGGTAGTTTTCACTTAGGAGGGACTTTACATTCAAAAGAGGGGTTGAAACTCACAAGATCCAATCCCACACAATGCAAGACCAGATTCTAAATGAGTTTCAAGGGTTGAGACATCAAGGATACCCTCTTTTGTAAAGAATGTAGATAGAAAGATTGAACTAGGAGTACATGTAAAGTAAGAAAGATTTGCTTATAAATGGAGATAGAGACACAGGATGAAGCTACGGACCTAAAATTAGCAATAAAATGTCGAGGCGATGTTGTTCTGCAAATTTGAGTGAAAGTTGACGGGACAATGGCACCCGGAGTGCACACGGTCCTCCGAAAAATCCGCGAAATGAAGGGGGATCTATTCGTCTCTGCACAAGGATTCCAGATCTTCAATTATAGCCGCGTACATGCAACCTACACACAGAAAAGAGAGGACAATTGGGGGGTTAGGGATTAGGGGTTTTCCTTTAGGTCAAACCCCGGTTTTGGAATTAACCAAGAAATGAGAATGCTGTAAATGTAAATGTTTGTAATGTAAACAAGTACTAATACCTTGTTGTAAGAATGTTTGTATTCTTACATGTGAAGGTGCAATGAATGTTGTATTTTGTATGTTGTAAGTGATATCCTCTTCAATGGTTGAATCCTTGTCTTGAATGCAACACTTAGCCTTGAATGGAGACTTAGAATGCTCAATTGCTTGAAGGAATGCTTGAATGCTTGAATGTTTGAATGTTTCAATATCGCTTCCGCCTCTTGCTTGCATATATTTTTTCTCTTCTTCTCCTCTTGGGAGAGGGAATGTAGTTTATATACTTGTCAATTAGGGTTAGAAGACTGATTTTTCCGATCTTAGGCTGACCTAGAAGCATTATTTTCTGAATTGCAAACTTAAAGACCCGATGCCCAATAAGAGACCGGGCCCAAAATAGGGCCAGGGACCAGGGCGCTGGGTGCCATGGTCCTGAGGGACCAGGGTGCTAGGCGCCATGGTCCTGCCTCCCGGGACAGCAGGGTACAAGGAAGGATCAGGCCAAGGTGCAAAAAGATGTAGTTTTTGGTGTCGTAAACAAGTTTCGGGGTCTCCATTCAGGTTCAACATTGTGCCGCCATTGTGAAGACCCAAATGCAGTCAAAATTGCAAGTGTCACAATTTTAGGATGCTACATTTAGCCCCCACTTTAGCGGGAGTATAAGCGTATGCCCATACTTCCGGTAAAGTACAAGGAAACAACATTGAAAGACTTTCACCAGGTCAAGGAGGCAAGATACACCAAGCCCCCAGTGGACTAAGGATCTTATGACTTCGATTGACAAAGTAAAAGGGAAGATCATGAGGGAGAACCATGACTATCAGTAGTAAGGTTCCCTCACTATGAGTCATGCAAGAAAAATATCAAAAATTTTCAAGGCAAAGCTAAATTCGCCAAGAAATTTTCAAGTATCTTGAAGAGATATGGACGGAGTGTATGCCCCCCTACGTTAAAGTGATCGCACATGCTTCATCGGGGGTGATTGCTTTAAGGTAGTGATAAATATAGGAAATGAGAAAGGAAAGGAGCACGTTATCACAAGGATTTAGCCCCCAAGTGTGAGATAAGCCCAAGGATAATAGACACAAAACACAAAGCACAAGGTGACTTCGCTTTCCTTGGGGTCAGTATGCTGTTATGATAATTCATGTATATCATGTGTATGTATGCATAATTGTTCTTCATTCCCCAATCAAGGAAGGTCACCTAGAAGAAGGGAACACATGCGTCTTTTGAGTCAACATGAGAGAGACCAAAAGAAATCTCAATGCTTTGCATCATCCTCAAGTAGACAACACTAAGGACAACAAATAGAAGAATGAGAATATCACATAGAAGAAGTAACAAAAGAGATCAAGAGAGGAGGAGAGAGTCTGCTATGCTAATGAACTAGTCTAGCATGTCATCTACCCCCCGATCTTGCTGATCAATATTTCGGGAAGGTAGGGAACACGCTAGAGGAGGAACATCCAACACAGCAGATGGAGCTGTCACAAGATCCAAACAAGGGCTATGTTCATGTTCTAAGCCACGTTGTTCTTGTCTAGGAGCTAGGATAAGTGCTTTAGAAAATTCGTTAGATAAATGGTTATCAACATCAACATATTCATATTCACTATCAGAATGAAAAGAAGTAACATTTTCATCATGAATAACATTTTCGTCTATATCATCATCAAGATATATAAAAATAGGATCTTTAACTCGCACAGGATCAAAAACATCATGCATCTTATGTTTAGGAGATTTTGGCTCAATTTTCGGCTGAGGAGAAAATGGAATAATGCTAGCTGAAGGTGTTTTGGGGGATTGCAAAGTTTGAGAAGCAGCTGCACAAGCTCTAAGATGATGCTTTCATCAGCGTTCACGTGCAGAATGATTTGATCTAGTCTTAGCAGGAAGTTGAGAAGATTGAGGAGGAGGAATATTCTCATCCTTATCACTTGGGTGTTTGGGTTGTGATCTCTTAGGTTAGATAATAGGAGAAGAGGAAGGTCTCTTCTCTCTATAAGAGGAAGGAGGAGGAACTAATCCATATAAAGGAGGAATATCTGGTTTAGGAAGGAGACCAAGTCCATCATGATGAGGAGGTATAGGTCTACCTTTAGAAAGTTTATTAGATATAGACATAGTCACATCCATAGGGATGGGTTGGGAATCTTCTTGAGGAAAGACATTAGTTTTATCTTTCAAAGGAAGAACTTCCTTCCCAAGAACGATAGGAATATCAAGTTTGGGTGTTTGAGGTTCACTTAGAGATAGGATCATATCTTTTTTCCACTTTTGATAAGATTTGAAAAGATGATCACTTCACGGTGGAAGAGATTGGAATTGTTTAGCCCAGAAATAATCGATAGGAATGCTAGAAGTTCTTTCAGCTGGTTTAAAGAGACTATGATTGACAGTAACAACTTCACCATTATGGGGAAATTTCAAACACTTGTGAATAGGAGAAGCAATAGCTTTCATGGAAGATAGCCAAGAATAGCCTAGCTTCACACGAAATTGTTCGGACGATGGAATAATAACAAAGTTCACATCAAGGGATTTGTTATGGACCTCAATAGGTAATGTAATAGAACCAATTCCAGGAGAAGAAAATGCATCAAATAATTTCACAACCACATTTGTTTTGTCATAGATCACTTGATTCAATTGCAAAGTAAAAAGAAATTCTTCAGTAATGACATTAACCATACAAGAAGGATCAATAAGCACTCCACGGCAAGGTGTATTCTTAATTTTTGCAACTATATATAAAGGACCATCAGGTGCCTTGATAGTTTCACTGGAATCAAATGTGATGGAAGGTTCTTCAGGGATTTTCTGTTGTTCCACAAAGTTAATCACATTCGGAGTCATAGACACAAGACTATCAGGTGAGAAAGAGGAATCATTAGTCTCAATCACATTAGAGGTATGAGAAGGTAATGGATCAGTAAAAATCTTAAGATTTTGGTTAGGAGGAGCTACAGATGTGTTGCCTTTATCATTCACACCTGAAATAGAGATAGTATTATTATCAATCAAATCTTGAATTTTACCCTTTAAAGCAAAACATTTTTCGGTATCATGCCTAGGTTGACGATGAAATTGACAAAAAGATTTGTTATCAAAATAGAGTGAATTAATCTTTGCAGGATCTATTTGCTTTATAGGAGGAAGAGTAAGCACATTTTGTTCCAATAACTTATTCATAATACTATGTAATGATTCATTCAAGGGAGTAAACTTTCTTTCTTTCTTGAAAAACTTAGAAATAGGAACCACACCTGATGCTGCATTCACATTGTTGTTGATGATGTTTTCATTGAATTTAATGGACTCTCTATTTGGTTTAAACTTCCCAAATGGTTGTTGACTACTATCACACTTATCACTCAGAGCCATAGGATTTGCTTGTTCCATTTGACTCACAGTCAGTTGATAATTGTGAAGAGTTGCGCACAACTGTTGGAAAGAAGTAAACTCAGAAAATAGAAGTTTTTCTCTAATATCTTTTTGTAAATTAGAAATAAAGATTCTTTGAATATCATTGTCAGGTATTGGAAAAGGAATTTGAGCATACAAATTATTATATCTACCAATGAAATCAGTCACTTTTTCTTTAACACCTTGTTTACAATGCATTAAATCAATCAAAGTAACTTTAGGACTTATATTGTTTTGAAATTGTTGAATAAAAGCATTTGCAAGTTGTTGGAAAGAAGTAATAGAATAGGAAGGCAACGAGCAATACCATTGTAGAGCCTTGTCTCTTAATGTTCTAGTAAACAGTTTTGCAAGCAATCTTTGGTCATGAGCAAAATCAGTACATATTGTTTGAAAGGTCTTAACATGTGTTAGAGGATCACCTTTACCATTATAAAGCTCCAACTGCGGGATTTCAACATGCTTAGGGGGAATAGCTCAAACAATGTCAAGAGAAAGTGGGCTCGCAACATCAAATGTGGGCACACTAAACTTAGATAGATTCATAGAGGCAATTTGTTGCTGTAAAGAAGAGACAGTTTGTGCAAGATTGTTAATGGTTGCTTCAGTCGAAGAGTTCATATTAGACGTGTTAGATTGTGATGGAGGTATTATTTTATTGAAAGAAGGTATTGATTGAGAGTAAGGTGGCGGGACACTATGATAGTTAGTCATAGGAGATGATTGAAAAGGAGGAATACTACAAGGAGGAATGGAATGGTTAAACGAATTGCCCCCTTGCGCCATGTTCATTTGCGGAGATATAATAGGGGCACTCATTGAAGGAATGAATGAAGAAGTCAGATTGAATGAAGGAAGAGGGTTGATTGAAGAAGAAGGATTTCCCCCATGACTGGTAATCATAGGTGGAATGTCTTGTATTGAAGTAGTCATTATGTTTGATGTGAAAGTAGGTATACTAGCAATAGAAGTTGTGAAAGGAATAGAATGATTGACTTGAGTAGGAGGTTGTGTATAACCCAAAGTTTCAGCACAACTCTTCATAGGCATCACATTCAAATCCACAATGTGTGAAATACTACGCAAAATATCAATTCCATTCTTATCATTTTGAACCATACGTTTTAGACCCTCAATTAAGGGAAGAGCCTGACTATTGGGGTATTCTTGAGACATCCATTATCGAAAATCATCAAATTGGTTATCCAATTTAGAGAGTTGTTCTACAGAAACCTCATGGAGAGCTTCTTCATCATTAAGAGGATTAGAGGAACTACCCTTGTCCTCGTTAAAAAGGCCATTCAAATTAGGTTCCATCTCCTCAGTAATTAAACCTTGGAAAGACTTAATTCTAAGACTTCATCTAATGGGAATAGTGTAAGTAGGGCTTATTGTTGTCAAACTCATGCACTAAAGAGAGAGAGAAGATTTTGAATTTTAGAGGTAGCAAATTTCAATAAAATCAGCCAATCTCCTAGATTTAAGCTGTTAAATACAATCAGGACAATCTCCTGAAATTTCAAAAAAAATGTCAGGGACCATGGCGAACGGAGTGCACACGGTCCTCGCAACTTTTTTCAAAATTTTCAAGGATGAGAGTTATGATGATTTTAAAGCTAATCTGAAAAAATTGAGTGATTTTACGATCTATAGATAGGCCAAATTAAAGTTGCAATCTCAAAATTGAACCCTACCAAGATTGTTGAAAAATGCCAAAATTTGAATTTTGAAAAAGAGAGGGAAACTGAAATTTTGAATTTTATGATTTTAGAGGGAATACTAGAAGCAATGTAGGTTTTCAAATTTAAAAATTGACTCAGTTTCATGCAAAATTCAATTTTGAAAGTGGAAATCAAGGTTATTGCAATTAAACATTTAATTTCAAAAGTCACAAACTACAAAAATTTGAATATAGCACTGAAATTTCGAATGAATGCCAACACACTTTTCAGATTTAGGATAGTAAGAAGCACAATTTTGACACAAATTTTAATTTCAGCAATTTTTGAATGATTAGAAGCCCCAATCCAAGCAATCACTAGACCAACTTTGACTTTAATTTTGAAAGTGTTAGAATTGATGAAATCAACCAAAATTCTGGATTTTAGCAGAAAAATACAGTAAGATCTAGCTCCCGAAATTTTGGAAAAAATGTCGGGGACGATGGCACTCGGGGTGCACATGGTCCTCACAACTTTTTTCCAAATTTTCAGGGATGAGAGATATTATGATTTTGTTGCGGAATCCAAAGTTACGGTCGATTTGGAGGTGTTTTGATCAGTGAAATCATCAGTCAAAGGCTGAGTCAAGAAGGTTTTAAAAATTAGGGTTTTGACACTTAACCACTTAATTTTAAAAATTAAAGCATAGATATGATTTGACAATTTGCAGTAGGAGGCCAGATCTGAAACAAGCATTAACAATTAAACATTTCACAAGCTCAATTACTAAAAAGAAAATTTAGGGTTTTGTGCAATTAACCTCTAAAATTTGCAAAAGATCAAACATGGAAATATAATTAAGGAAGCAAATTTTTTTTTTCAGATCTAACCATGAATAATCAGAATTAGGATGTTCACATTGGGTTCACCAAAATGTAAAGCAGAAAATCGAACCCTAGGTGTTCTCCCCCACTCCAAGGAGAGAGAAGGTCACTAGGATTGGCGGTTTTCACTTAGGAGGGACTTTACATTCAAAAGAGGGGTTAAAAGTCACAAGATCCAATCCCACACAATGCAAGACCAGATTCTAAATGAGTTTCAAGGGTTGAGACATCAAGGATACCCTCTTTTGTAAAGAATGTAGATAGAAAGATTGAACTAGGAGTACATGTAAAGTAAGAAAGATTTACTTATAAACGGAGATAGAGACATAGGATGAAGCTGCGGACCTAAAATTAGTAGTAAAATGTCAAGGCAATGTTGTTCTCCAAATTTGAGCGAAAGTTGATGGGATGATGGCACCCGGAGTGCACACGGTCCTCCGAAAAATCCGCGAAATGAAGGGGGATCTGTTCGTCTCTGCACAAGGATTCCAGATCTTCAATTACAGCCATGTACCTGCAACCTACACACAGAAAAGAGAGGATGATTGGGGGGTTAGGGATTAAGGGTTTTCCTTTAGGTCAAACCCCGGTTTTGGAATTAACCAAGAAATGAGAATGCTGTAAATGTAAATGTTTGTAATGTAAACAAGTACTGAAACCTTGTTGTAAGAATGTTTGTATTCTTACATGCGAAGGTGTAATGAATGTTGTATTTTGTATGTTGTAAGTGATCTCCTCTTCAATGGTTGAATCCTTGTCTTGAATGTAACACTTAGCCTTGAATGGAGACTTAGAATGCTCAATTGCTTGAAGGAATGCTTGAATGCTTGAATGTTTGAATGTTTCAATATCGCTTCCGCCTCTTGCTTGCATATATTTTTTCTCTTCTTCTCCTCTTGGGAGAGGGAATATAGTTTATATACTTGTCAATTAGGGTTAGAAGACTGATTTTTCTGACCTTAGGCTGACCTAGAAGCATTATTTTCTGAATTGCAAACTTAAAGACCCGATGCCCAACAAGAGACTGGGCCCAAAATGGGGCCAGGGACCAGGGCGCTGGGCGCCATGGTCCTGAGGGACCATGGTGCTAGGCGCCATGGTCCTGATGGACCAGGGCGCTAGGCACCATGGTCCTAAAGGACCAGGGCACTAGGCGCCATGGTCCCACCTCCCGGGACAGTAGGGTGCAAGGAAGGATCAGGCCAAGGTGCAAAAAGATGTAGTTTTTGGTGTCGTAAATAGGTTTCGGGGTCTCCATTCAGGTTCAACATTGCGTCGCCATCATGAAGACCCAAATGCTGTCGAAATTGCAAGTGTCGCAATTTTAGGACACTACAGATTCAACTGATTGTGATATGATACTTGATTTTGATATGATTCTTTGATGTCGATATGAGACTTGATTTCAATGTGAGACTTAGATTTTGATATGATACTTTTAATTTCAATATGAGACTTTGATTTTGTTATGAGACTTGATTTTGATATGATTCTTGATTTTGATATGATTCTTGATTTTGATATGATTCTTTGATGTTGATATGATTTGATATCAAGGGACTTTGGATATTTATTGGTTCACTGATGATTCATTCTGACTTACATCTTTGATTTTCCTTGTATCAACATGGGTCACACATGTGCATGATGATATGATACTATATATGCCTCTACATGTTATGGATGTCTTTATTTTAATGAGTTATATGATATGCATGATCGATATGACTTTTTCTTTGATAATGCAGATGATTGCCTATGTGATGAATGTAGGCGTTTTATTGGCACTGCTAAATGCAATGCATGAATGTACATGGATGAATGTGTAACATATTTTTGCTCTTTTTGTATGTTTTTTATCTAATATGGTAATGTTCATGTATGTGAATGTACTTCTATATGAGATGATAATGATGATGCATCTAATGCAATTTTGATTAGGAATGATAATGATATGAGACTATGTTAGATATATCTTGAAAATGATAATGATGTTAAAATGGAATTAATGCATTGCTTAATATGGAAATGCAACTAATGCACTCATAAAATGATATGAAAATATATGTGTAACTAAATGTGATCAGAACATGATATGAAATGATCTATGGAAATGTAATGATAATGCACCTACTTGCTGATTAAAATGATAATGCAAATGTTATGCTAATGCACCTAAATGATAATGAAAAATTTAAGTGCACCTAAATGATACTACAATCTGAATGCCATCTTAACCGAATATGATAATGATAATGCAATCTAAATGCATGTTGAATATGATATATGCATTCTCATTCTCAATGTTGCTATCTATTTTTGATCAAATTGCCAGTGCTTCCCTATTTTTTTCATCATCAAGTCATGATTTTTTTAATGTTGATACATGGCATGGTATAATTGAACCATAACGACCTCAGTATAACTTACATGGATTTTGATATTGCAAGATGACACAAGTGTCGAGGTATAATTGAACCAAGATGACCTAAGTGTTGTTTGCATAAAATGGACAAGAGTTAACCTTTGTCCTATACAAATCCAAAATGTCTTTAGTGATATGTTTCCTGATCACATCGTAAGACAAATTTGTATAGTAGAAGGTTTTACTCCCAAACAGTAGACAAAGAAAACTTCACATTCCTTCCTTGCTTCTCTAGTCTTTAAGACATCCTTGAGTTGCTTACAAGATATGATAAGCAAAAATCAACAACCATAAGTCAATATGCATGTTATCTAAAATTTATTCTTGTTGAATAAAACATCTTGCAAATCGATCTTTTGTACAGTTGAAATCAGTTCAAGTCCTTGATGTCTACCCTTGATGGTTGCACTCTCAATGTTGCCATGTTCACTGTTGGTTGCTCTAATCCTTGTTTTCTTGCTACGTGTTTGGTCTGATGTCTAAAACCCTCAAGGAAAAATGCCCCAATCGAGGTTAGGATTTTTTCCCTTACTGTCGATAGTATTTTGATATGGATATGTACACTGATCACCAAGCCATGGTGGGATATGAGTCGAATAACTGATTCAGATAATCAAGGACAGTGACTATGCTAATTATGTCTGGGATAATGTTGCATGCATAAGTGTTCTATGATGGCTATTGGTTTAGATCAGATAGATCCAAAGATATGATACGAGTACCAATAGATATAGAAGCTTCTCTATCACAAAAAGCATCTGTTGCCAGGTTTTCAGCACTTGTTTTTTATTGCATTTTTTTATTGGTTTTTCATTTTTTTATTTTTCTTGATTTTTTTATTTTTTTGTATCACAGGGTGCCTGTTTACCAAGTTTTCACCCTGGTGATGATTTTTTGATACTTTTTTATTTGTTTTTTGCTTTTTTGCTTGATATGTGCATTTGACAACTCAAGTGTAGAATTTATTTAGATGGATGCTATTTGTTGGCTCATCAAGCATGTCCCCTTTTCAAGTTGATAACTAATATACTCCTGATCCATAAGCTAATATGATGACAAAGGGTCCCAACCAGTTGGGTTTAAATTTCCCCTTCTTTTCCCGATCTTGTTGATTTCAAGGATTTTCCTTTAGGACTAGGTCACCAACTTTGAGTGCCCTTGGTATAACCTTGTGATTGTAGCTTTAGCACATTCATTGTTGATATTCCTTGAGATGATCAAAGGCACATTGTGAGTGTTCATCTAGCAGCTCTATCTCTTGTAGTCTGTTGACTTGATACTCCTCATCTAGAATGAGGCCTTTTAATGACACCTGGAGTGATGGAATCTCTACCTCAATAGGTAGGATGGCTTCTAATCCATACACCAATGAGTATGTTGTATCTCTTGTAGGTGTGTGGATACTCATTCTGTAGGCCCAAAGTGCAGGATTAAGCTGGACATGCCAATCTTTACTAGTGTCATTCATTGTCTTCTTGAGTAATTTTATAATTATTTGTTTGAGGGGCCTCTTCTTGGCCATTCCCTTTTGGGTAATAAGGTGTTGAAAAGCGATGTTGGATATGGAATCGCTCACAAAGCTCTTATACATCTTGATTTTTTAAAGTTCATTCATTATCTATGATAATGGAACTAGGGATGTCATACTGACAAATGAGGTAATTCAAGATGAAGGAAGATATATGTTTGTCGGTAATTGTAGTCAATGGAACTACCTCAATCCACTTGGTGAAGTACTCAGTGGATGTGATGATGAACTTGTGTCCATTCGATGAGGAAGGATGAATCTTTCCCACTAGGTCGAGTCCCCATTGGTAGAAAGGCCATGATGTAATGAATAGTTGCAACTCTTGTGCCGATGCATGTATGAGGTTACCATGAATTTGGCAATTAGGGCATTTCCTAGCAAATTGATAGGAATCTTTCTCCATTGTCGGCCGATAAAATCCCATCCTAGAATTTTCTTGGCAAGAGTAGGACCACTTGAATGTGTGCCACAAATACCTTCATGAAGCTCATGTAAGGTGACATCAGATTCGTTATGATCTAGGCATTGAAGAAGAGTACCATCAAGACCTCGGCAATAAAGTGTATTAGTGGTTAAGGTATAGTGGGTTGTTTGTCATTTAAAGCTTCATTTTTGGTTGCGAGATAGGTCTGGTGGGAGGGTATTATCTTTGAGGTAGGCATAGATCTTCCCGTATAGGGAGGAATCATAACCGTTTAGGGCACAGATGACTTGGGATTCTGAATTGTCATAGGCCAGGGAAAAAAATTGCTCCTCTAGGAATTCATAATTATTTTGTCTATCTGGAATTTGTAGGATTGAGACAATAGTGGCCATTGCATTAGCAACTCTATTGTCTATCCTTGGAATCTTCTCAAATGTGATGTGTACAAAGTATTTCTTAAAATCATCCACCATGCAATTGTAAGGCATCATCTTATCATCTTTCGTTTGATAGTCATCATTGATTTGATTGATAACTAATTGAGAGTCCCCATAGACTCTCAATTCTATGATTTTCCACTCCATGACTACTTTGATACCTATCACTAGAGCTTCATACTCAACAATATTATTGGTGCATGGGAACATCAACCTGTAGGATCTTCGAATTGTGTGTCCTTATGGAGTGACGAACAAGATGTCGACACCTGATCCATGTTGTAGATAGGATCCATCAAAGTATAAGATCCATTTCTTTAGTGTAATAGTGAGGACATCGGTAGCTAGAAATTCCACTTATCGTGGGTTTTTGTTTGGCAAGGGTGCTTCATCCAGTTGATCTTCTATTGCTTGTCCTTTGATAGCCCTTTTTTCTGTGTATTGAATGTCGAACTCGCTTGGGATCATGAACCCTTTTGCTAACCTCCCTGTGAGAGTGGCTTTGCTGAGTAAGTATTTTAGTGGGTTGATCTTTGCCACTAGCTTGATAGTATGAGCTAACATATAGTGTCATGGCTTTTGGGAAGTAAACACTACAACTAAGCAAGCATTTTTTATGAAAGTGTAATTGAGTTCATAGCCATTTGGGGTCCTGCTAATGTAATAAATGTCTCTTTCCTTTCCTGTTGATTCCTCTTGTGCTAGTAATTCTCTTGGTGATACTTTCATTGCTGATATGTAAAGAATGAGTGGATTTCCTACTATTGGTGGTACTAAAATAGGTGGATTCATGAGATATTGCTTGAGTTGGTGGAATGTTTCTAGACACTTGTCCTCCCATCTGAAAGGTACATTTTTATGAAGTAGATGATTGAATTTGGAGACATTTGTCTGCTAATTGACAAATGAATCTTCTAATATATTGTAGCCTACCTTGAAGAGATCATAGCTGACTAATGTTCCTTGGAGGTGGCATTTCCATGATTGTCTGAACCTTTGCAGGGTCCACTTTCCATGGTTGGTGGACTGCTATATCTTACTTAGACTAGACCTGACATTATGCATGTTGTGTGTATTGTTGCTAGATATCAATCTGATCTGAAGGAGAGTCATGTCACTATTGTTAAGAGGATATTCAGATATCTGAAGAGAACTATGAATTATGGTTTATGGTACCCGAGCAATTATGATTTCATGTTGTGTGCGTACACTGATGTTGATTGGGCTAGTGATGTAGATGATTAAAAGAGCACTACCAGTGGAGCATTCTTTTTTGGTGATAATTTGGTGTCATGGGCTAGCAAGAAACAAGATTCAGTGTCCTTGTCTATTGTTGAAGCTGAGTACATTGTTTTTGTTAGTAATTGCACTCAGGTAGTTTGGATGAAGCAAATGTTGAAATATATCAGAATTATTCATGATGAGCCTATTGTTGTTTACTGTGACAATTCTAGTGCTATCAACATGTCAAAGAATCTAGTGCAACATTCGAAGACTAAGCATGTGTCAATCAAATATCATTACTTGAGAGAACAAGTCAGTGAGGAGAAGGTGAAGCTAGAGTGTATATCTATAGAGGAACAGATAGCTCATATTTTCACTAAGCCTTTGCTTGTAGATACATTTGTCTATTTCAGAGACAAGTTAGGGGTATCCACCCCTCTTGCTGACAACTAGATGCATTCAATTGCATTGATCAGGTGGATTTCAAAGCTTTATTCTTTTATCTAGGTTGATGAGTTAGTGTTGCTCTTCTGCTGGAATAGTTTGTTCACTTGGTTCTATGTTTTTGGAGGAGAGAGATTTGTGTTTCATATTCAAAGGAGAAGAATAAGTTTGGTTATCTGATTTGAGCTCTTTGTCATTGTTTTCAAAGGGGGGGAGAGGTCATGTGAAAAACTGTTTTATCTATCTTGATCTTAGGGGGAGTTTGTTGGTTATATCTTCTTTCTTTACATTGATTGTTTTTCACATTCATGTGTTGTCATCAATGCCAAAGGGGGATATGGTTGGATATGGTTGATCATTTTTTCTACTAGTATATGTTGTTATCATTGATGTCAACATATTCTTGTGATTTATTCCAGTATTATTAGGAATATTTTATGATCCAGTTTTGTAGTTTGGTTTTGTTGATCACTATTTTGCAGAGGTTGACATTTCCTCTGGTATATTCCGGTGTGATCAGATCTTGTGTTGAGACTTTGGGATATTGTTCTAGATGGTCTTTTGTATCTTCGTTTCAAATGGTTCTTGATTTGGTGATCTACAAGTTATCTTTCTTCGTGACAGTTGTTGATTGGTTGTGTTCTTGAGCTTCTACACGTTGACCGATGAAGATTTAAAAAGTGGTGTTGGTGCAATTGTTCTAGATGATTCTAACATTCTTGTTGGTGTTTTCTAGTCATGTTCTATTTGTTTTGGCGATTTGCATTGATTGTTTTGAGAGTTCTTGGTGGTTTTCATCAACTAGTATTGAATTTCATGTTATGCGGTACTTCTAGTGGTGTAGCGTGTTCCAGTTGATCTTGGCATGATTTCCAGTGGAGTTGATCATTTGGTAATTTGAATTAGGACCATGCTATGCTATGTAAATCATTATATTGTTCTAGTGGTTGATCTTTGTATCATGTGATGTAATTTTGTAATTGAGGGTTGAGGGTTTAGCCGACCTTATTATCAAGGTTGATGAATTGTATATATAGGTGAGTTATTCATGTAGTTTGGGTGTTGGTATTGTGTCTGCATTATCAAAGAATGGTGTATGTGAAAAAAAGTGATTTATCATTTTGTATTGAGTTTGAGGTGAGATTGATGTTGCAAAGAAGACAACTATGCTTAACCGGAACTATAATCAGGCATTTGGAGATGCTATTCTTTTAGTTCACTTCTTCTAGATTTTAGTCTAAAGCTTGTTGTAAGTCAGTGAGACTTCCTCGAGGGTTGTAGCCTTTTGGGCAAATATCTTTTGAGTAGTGATCTCTAGGTAGTGTGCCTAAATGAATGTGTATTCCCCATTGTAATATTTTTACATACTACTAAACACACCATGGATCCCTCGATTAAGATCCCAATATTTTGCAAGGATGTCACTAAATCTTTTGACTAGCATAGGAAAGTATATCCTAAACATGACAAATATTGGGATGAAATAAATAAGGATTTATTGATAAACATTGATGTGCCCCACAAGTATCATCAAAAATTGTAAGAAATATGAGGGACCTAGTGCAGAAGAGGGAGAGACAATTACATAATATTATGAGATACTTAAATAAGTCTACCAAAATTTGGAGAAATCCCTAATACAAAAGAAAAGGTTTAAATCATTTGTCTCCAAATTAGATAGAGAAATTAGGCTATTTTGGAGGGGAGGAAATTTGATACCTATTTAGATATAGTATCTTTGGCCTATCACATTGAAGTCCAACCCTAGAGAAGGATTTATGAGAAAATGGGTCATGAAATAAGATGCAACTAGTAATCAGATAGTTGACACAATGCTAATAAAAAATCTAATAAAAATACAAAATACAAACAAAAAAGCTCGTGGTAATCACCCACCAAGGAAATAATGAAATCAAGAACAAGCAAATCATAGAAACAAAAGAGGATGATGATAAAGAGGAAGAGAAAAATTATTTATTACCTAATAAATGTTTGCATGGTATAATTATAGATAATGATAAAAAAAAATGATCAACCAACAATAAAATGAAAGAAAAGTTAACTTTTAAGGAAGAAATCATTGTATTAAAATAGCTTACTACATTAGTACAACAAAGAAACCTTTTAGACACAATTAACAAGTCCCCCTCTAAATGGATGCAGTTGATGTTTAATTTTTTTGCCATTTGAATAGCTCCCCAAGAAGACTAAGCTTATGCCTTGTTATTGGTTCTAGCACTGAGACATCTTGCGCCAATTGTTAGAAGGTTCTCCTATGAATCTCTAGTAACAACCCTACACTTGACGATCCAAGATTACCCTTGGATGCCCATTGAAATTAACATTCATCCAACCCAGATTTGGGAATTCCCACTACTCCTTCAAGTTGGTCTACCCTTTAGGATTATCCTGAAGAGGCCCATTGATAGGCCACCCTTTTGGGTATTTTTAACTTACAATATTTTTACATGAGATTTCTTAAAATATTACATGGTCCCAAAATTTTCTTGTCCACACTTTCATGACCCTTAGGATTCTTATTCAAACCTTATTTGATCTCTTAGTTGATCTTTCTTATGTGCATCAGTTGTCTCCTTTAGTGTACACAATTTTGACAATTCCCTAAAATAGTCTTAGCTCACCAACAAATTATCTATATTCTTTGGAATATCATTCATTTTAAATGATTTTTCATTTCCTTGGAATTTATCTAAAAATACATTTTTAAATCTCAAATGTGTTATAGAGGAATACTATCTATCACTTCATTTAATATTAATGGACTCAAGATATAGTTATTGTGACTCCTTGCAATGGTATAAAGGTTATTTTTTCCCATCATACATGTCCTTCGTGTCAAACAACTAGAGCCTCCCTATAAAGATATAATATGAATCTATGAACATAATAACACATATAAACTCATTATTGGTAAGAAAAATGATAAAACAAACTTACAATATAGTAAATCCTACTGTAACAATGGTTTGGATAGCTTAGGGAGATTAGGAAACCTAAAAGGATAAGATGTAATTTTTAAGGGACACATTATGATATGATAATATATGTATTAGATAGAATAGAATGTAACAATAAATGAATGCTTGATAAGGATGAGAGTGCAAAAACAAGATGTATAAGAAATGTAATGGAATCATGAGAATGTAATATAAATATATTAAAATTGATCAACAAGTTATGTGTTATCGGCTTCTCGCTAAAATTTTAAATATGATTTATTTTGATGTATATGTTAACTGATGGTATGATGAATCAATAAGGATCTGGTCAACTACTAAGAGGGGGGGTGAATCAGTAGATAGAAAACTTACTAGACTTTCACCAAACTTAAAAACAACCTCTCAAGTCAAACTCGGAACTGACTCCAGTTCAAACACTGAACTATCAAATGCAATATCACTGTCAAGAAAACCAGTTGACTGTCATAACAGAATAATAGTAAAACAACTCTGAAACTCTCAAAACCTTTTAATGAAAAACATCCAAATACTTTACTAACAAAAGTAAAAGCACATTTCAGATTGTTGTCAGTCATCATATCATATTTAAGTGGATTTAGTAGTTAAGAAAATTAACCATAGCAAATATAACCACAAAAACATTCACCACTTGACACAATGATTTTGACATGGAAACACAAATAGGAAAAACCATGGTGGAGATGAATACCCAGAAGTATTATGAACTCTTTTGAAGTTCTCCTTGTTAGGAGCCAAGCCTATTAAAGCTTTTACAAAAGTCCTGTTAAGAACTGATCCTGTTAGGGACCACCCAGTTAAGGGATTGACTATAATTCCCTATTAGAAGCAGTACCATATTAGGAGTAACCTTGGTAGAGGATTTGAAATCCAAGCTAATGGATCACCTGGTTAGAGGATTTAGATAACACTAAGCCTGTTTGAGCTTACCCAGTTAAGGGATTTGACTGTTGTAATTGTTAGAGAACAACAGGGGTTTGTTGATCTGGTGAATAGCACTACTCTACTTCATCAGATCCTTTTCATGTTCCTATCTTCCTTTACACATATTGCAGATACATCATTTGGCTCGGCAACCAATCACTCTTACACTTAATCAAAATTTCCAACACTACAACAAAACAACTCATTGACCTGATAAACAAAACAATAGGTCGGTAACACATCACAAACCTAAGATCTCATAGATATTAAAAACAAATCGGTTCAAGTATGACTATTGGATTACATAGCAATCATTGCACATCATTCAAGACAACCTCGACCGCTCCTTGATCACCACTTCATCGAACTTTGTAACTCATCACGTGGTTTCCACTTCATGCAATGAACTTGCTCATTCCCAAGATAAAACTATTATCTCTACATGCCAAAAACCATTTGAAACTCTTCTCATACAACATGCATACGTGGTATAATCATTACCATTCATCATTTGATCATAAACCAATACAATCGATTCACCAAGCTCCATCGGTAAGGGTTTGGCACATCAACAGGTAGGGTTACCAGTTGATCTCTCTACTTCATAATTAATACTGGTTTCCTTCACAAGCTCACCTACCGGTTGTAGTTCCCCTCACTAGCTCTCCTACCGGTTGCACAACAACATCATAACAATATCATTACCGGTTATAATTGACATCAATGACAATATAAAAGTTCATCAATCTTCATGCAAATGCCAACAACCTCCCCCTTTGGCATTGATGGCAATACAAGTATCAATACCCTTGATTGTGATGATTGTGTATAGGAATCTTGGTTTACATTTTACCATGTATTCTTCTTCAACTCAGTCTTCATGTCTTCAGCTGGTAACTAGCTATATATCTTCTCTCAATCACACAATTATTCCCATTGTCTATAGTTCTTCTCCCCCTTTGACAATAATGCCAAAGTGAAAGTAAAACATGCAATGTCATACTTCACTATTTTGTATCATCAACCTACAACTTGATGCTCCCCCTTTGGAATAACTCCACCCTACACCAATCTTGCTATAAGATTCTTCAATTAGATACAAGACTGATGTATTCCACATCTTTCTCGATTGACCTCATGTAGGGGCACAACCCCTAGCTGACCTCTAAGACACTTAAAAGTAGTCTTAGGTAGAGGTTTAGTAAAGATATATGCTAGCTGCTCCTTGGTTGATACATGCTCCAATAACACATCTTTACTCTACACTTTTTCTCTCAAGAAATGATATTTCAGCTCAATATGCTTGGTTCTATCATGCAACACCGAGTTCTTTGAAATATTTATTGCACTGGTATTGTCACATAAAATCTTTACCGATTTTGTAATCTTCAGCTTGAATCCTTCCAGAATGTGTTTCATCCAGATTGCTTGGGTACATTTCATATATGCTGCAACATACTTAGCTTCAGTAGTGGACTATGATATACAGATCTGCTTCTTGCTGCTCCACAATACAAGTCTTCCTCCAAGAAAGAATGCACCACCAATTGTGCTCTTCCTATCATCAACATTACTTTCCCAGTCTGCATCTGTATAAACCTTCAAATCAAAGTTACCTGCATATGGATATCATAATCCATAGTCAATAGTACCTTTCAAATATCTAAATTTTCTTTTGGTTACTATCAAGTGTGTCTCCTTTGGATTCTTCTAAATCTGGCAACTAAACCAACTGTATGAGCAATATTTGGTCTGTTGTGAACAACATAATGCAGTTTCCCTGTCATTGACTTGTACTCCTTTTCATAAATAGATGTGGCTTCATCTGAGCCTTAGACATTTTACAACCTGTAACCATTGGTGTCCCAAGTGGTTTACAATCACTCATTCCGAATGTCTTCAATACCTCTTTCACATATTTAGACTATGTGATAAAAATACCACTCTTCATCTGTTGAATTTGTAAACCTATGAAAAATTTTATCTCTCCTACTAGAGATATTTCAAATTCACTTTTTAGCAAAGTCATCACTCATGTCATCATTGCCTCCAAATATGATATCATCCAAAAACACTTCACTAACCAGTATCTTATCTCCTTTAGATTTGAGATATATATTGTTGTCTTCACTGGTTCTCTAAAATCCTATCTTCATCAGGTGTGAATGTAGCCTTTCATACCATGCTCTTGGTGTTTGCTTCAAACCATACAGTGCCCTATGCAATTTACACACCATATCTTTTTCATTAATCAAAGCATAACCATTTGGTTGTTGTATGTATACTTCTTCTAGTATTCCATTTAGAAATGTTGACTTCACATCCATCTAATATACTTTGAATCTATTATATGTTGCAAATGCAAGTAGATTCCTAACACCTTCCAATCTAGCAACATGCACAAATGTGATAGAGAGCTTGGTGGGTAAGTGCTCACAAGACTAGTCTGCTCAAAAGGATCAATTTGTTACCAAAGACTTGTAGTTTCTGTTCTGTATGATTGTTCAATTTGTCTTATTATCATGATGCCAAGTACTCAAGGTTTTCTTACCTAGCAAGCTCCCTTACTAGTGATGGCTTACTCCCATGCTCCAAAACTACTCAAAATGCTTGTTCTTCCCATCTTCAACTACTTGTGCTTGGTTCTTGGGGCTTCCTTCCTTAGGTTTCAATGTATACTAGGGTCTTTCACCATGCTCATGTAGGGGCAGTGAGGTACTACTCACCTTTTGGTGCTCAAGTTCTCATTTTGAGATCAAATGCTCTTAATTTACTCAAACCCTCAACAAGGCTCAATTACCCCAAATGAGGTTGCACACCATCCAGGGGTCCCAAAACACATTTGGTGGATTGTTTGGAGTATTACTATCTCATTCCATGAGTCACCAAGTTGCATTTCCTATCGGGTAATAGTTCTAATACTAAATGTTTAGTACATATGCCAAGCTAACAAGATGACAGGGGGAGGTGAATCATTCAAACTTAATCTTCCATAAAATCAACAAATTCAACCTCAGTAACCTTATCAGAAAAAATAGTAAAGCATGCAAACTCATAAATAGATAAGATCACAAAACATATAACACCAGATTTAACATGGAAACCCAAATAGGGAAAAACCATTGTGGGATTTCGGACCGACCAAGAAATATACTCTTCTAGAGTATGCTCGGTTAAAAGCAAATCTTGTTAAAGATTACAAACACATTGCTAGATGTGACCCAGTTAAGGGATTTCCCTTAGATCTGTTAGGATCTTCACCTTGTTAGAGGTGACCTTGTTAGAGGATTTCAAACACTCAATCTAAATGTCACCTTGCTAGACGGTTTTACAAATAAGACTGTTAAGTCCACTCGGTTAAGAGATTTTTTGTCACTTCATAAAATAACAATAATATAAATATTTCTGCAACTTCACATCTAAAATTTTGAAGTAGATTCTTATTTGCTCAATACAATCCAGTCATAGGACTCATCTTGTCCTTCTACTGGGCTCTATACTTTGTTATCAAAACAGGTCTTCAAGCTTCAGTGCTTGGTAATCACTATGTAGCATCCTAGTGCATACACTTGCCCACATACATTGTTTATCAACAAATCCATATTTATAAAAAATTTGCCAACCACTAAATCTCCTTGATCACATTTCCCATGATCAATCATAGCCATCAGATATTCAACCTTGACCAGGTTCAATGTATCCTTTGATCTGAAAATGTTTTACCTCACCTTGGAACTTGCATACATTTCTTGGAACTTGTGCTAAGGTAATGCGGTTCAATCTGAGTTGTAGATCTTCCTGTCAATCTTCCATTGCCATAGATCCTTAACAAACTTCATGCATGGCTTACCAATCATTTAATCATATCCAGCTCATCAACTTCCTTCATTAAATAATGCAAATAATCATTTAATGCATTCTGTTATTACTTGGTTGCAACTTGGTAAATACTAAACTTCACTCGGTAGACATTTTGCCTTCATTAACTGATAGCGATAACCTTAGGGTTTATTGACTAGTTTCCTTAGGGTTTACCAACTAGGTTCTTTGGGTTTACTGAGTAGGTTCTTTTCTCGGTAACATAGTATAGTATTAACCTTACAATAAATAACATATGTAGGATATCAAAAACAATCTAAACATCATGATCTCATCATTGTCTAACTCGGTAATAGTTGCCCATTGAATAACTCATTCATCCCCTTATTCATCACATTCTTTTCTATGTCTTTTACCGACATCTAAACTCTTTTCAAAACATACTTCTTAAGATATGGCAACATCATACTAAATCAAAAAATCAATTTCTTGACATCAATGACAAAATAATAATATTAAGACAGTGAACATCCTTAATCAGTTATATCCATCATCATCAACAACCTTCTCAATATCCTTATTGAAATCCCAACAATCTCCCATTGTAATTGGAATGCCAACAATCTCCCCCTTTGGCATTGATGGCAAAAACCAAATTGATTTGACCTTAATGATTCGGATTGCTATGAAATTTTGAAATGCTGAAATGCTCTCCCCCTATCATTGGTCTTCTCCCCAATACATTAGTCTTCTCCCCCTTTGACAACAATGCCAAAAAGTAAAGAACTAAAACATAATTCCTTCCACAGAGAAGTAATATCCTTGTTGTTATGTATCAACATAGTCTCGGTCAGAGCATTTTGTCTTCCATTCCTATTCCCTGTTGTTGTTTCCTATTTTGTTTCCTGCACACCTTTAGAAAACCTCCTAAAGTGTGTAAATCAGCATCAACTCCTAAAAGATATTCTATAGAGTCATCAAATTGATGCTTTCACTGAACTCGGTCAGTGAATGGAAGATAGGGGTAGGACCCCTAACTGACTTCTAAGATACTCAAAAGTGTCCCTTGGTAGTGGCTTGGTGAAGATATCTACTATTTGTTTCTTTGTGCTAACATACTCCAACACCACTTTCTTCTCTTGAACTTACTCTCTAAGATAATGATACTTGATAGAGATGTGCTTTGTCTTAGAGTGCATAACAGGATTCTTTGAAATGTTTATGGCACTAGTGTAGTCACAGAATATAGTTACTCGCTCGGTGACTTGCTTTTTTATGCCTTCCAACTGTTGTTTGATCCATGTTATATTAGTGCAATTCAATGTTGCAGCAATATATTCAGCTTCTATTGTTAACTGTGAAAGACATCCTTGTTTCTTGCTAAGACAACTCACTAGTCTTTCTCCTAAAAAGAAAGCTCCTCCACTTGTGCTTTTTCTGTCATCAATGTTGCCTACCCAATCAGCATCAGTATAAACTTTTAAATCAAAAATATTTCCTTTTTGATATACTAGGCCATAATCTTTAGTGCCTTTCAGGTATTTGAAAATTCTTTTGATTGTTGTCATGTGTGTTTCCTTGGGATCTGAAGAGAATCTTGCAACTATACCTACTACATGTGTTATATCTGGCCTATTGTGAACAACATATTGCTACTTTCCAATCATAGATCGGTAAAGTGTCTCATCAACAGATGCAGATTCATCATTCTTTGATAGTTTACAGTTGGTAGTCATAGGAGTGCTTACTAGTTTTGAATCCTCCATTCCAAATCTCTTCAAGATTTCCTTTATATACTTGGATTAGGTAATGAAAATCTCATCTTTCATTTGCAGTATTTGTAAACCTATAAAATACTTTATCTCACTGATTAATGACATCTCAAATTCTTTGCTCATTTCATTTCCAAAGTTCTTGCATAGAGAGTCATTTCCACAAAATATAATATCATCAACAAATATGGCTGAGATCAGTATTCCATTTTCATCATTCTTCATGTACATATTGTTGTTTTCACTAGTTCTTATAAAACCAATTTTGATCAAATATGAGTGCAATCTCTCATACCATTCTCTAGGTGCTTGTTTTAAACCATATAAAGCTTTGTTCAATTTACATACCTGATCATTATTTTCTCCTTCAACAAATCCTTCAGGTTGTTCAATGAAAACTTCTTCTTCTAATATACCATTTAGAAATGTAGATTTGACATCCATTTGATATACCTTGAAATACTTGAAAGCAGCATATGCCAACAATGTTCTTACTCCTTCAAGTCTTGCCACAGGTACAAAAGTCTCACCATAATCAATTCCTTCTTCTCGAGCATAACCTTTGCAAACTAGTCTTTCTTTATTCCTAATGACCTCTCCTTTTTCATTCAGCTTATTTCTGAAAATCTACTTTGTACCGATTACATTTTTGTCCTTTAGTCTTGGGACCAGTGTCCATGTGTCATTCTTCTTGATTTGATCAATCTCTTTTGTCATAGCATTTATCCAATCTTCACTATTAAATGCCTCTTTCACTATCCTTGGTTCAAATTCAGATATCAGACATGTGTTATGTCTCAGTTTGTTCCTTGTCATCACTAGATCATTCTTATCTCCTATAATCTGACTTGATGCATGATTCCTTCTGACATACTTGGCTAATATAGGCTCGATAGGCTCTGTATTTTCTTCTCCATCACTCGGTAACTGAATATTCTCTTCATTTTCTTCAGCAGTCTTCTCGGTAGGACTTCTTAGTTGAACGTAGACAAATTATTCATAATCTTCTAGTTCTTTGGAGTTTCCTTCATCATTTCTTTCTGCAAATTCATCAATTTTCACATTTGCACTTTCTACTATTTTGTTAGATGATTTGATCAGACATTTAAATGCTTTTCTTCTAGAAGAATAACCTAGAAATGTTCCTTCTTCACTTTTCTGATCAAACTTACCATTTCTATCATCTTTGTGAACATAGCATCTACTTCCACAAATTTTAAAATAACTTACATTAGGTTTCTTGTCATACCAGATTTCATATGGTGTCTTCAAAGTTCCTTTCTTCAGTTGTACTTGATTCAGGGTGTAAACTGTTGTGCTTATTGCCTCTCTCCAAAATGTTTGTGGCACTTTCTTTTCAATCATCAGGGTTCTGGCACAATCCACAATAGATTTGTTTCTTCTCTCAGCAATTCCATTCTGTTGTGGAGTTCTCAGTGCAGATACTTGTCTTTTAATACCATGATCATTATAGTATAAGTTGAATTCATCAGATGTGAACTCACCTCCTCTATCTGATCTAAGACATTTCAATTGTCTTCCTATTTCTTTTTCAACTCTTGCCTTGTACCATTTAAACATTTGAAAAGCTTATGATTTTTCTTTTAAAAACATTACTAACATCATCCTTGAGTAATCATCCACAAATAATATGAAATATTTATCACCATAATAACTCTGAACTTTCATAGGACCACAAAGATCAGTATGCACAAGATCTAAAATTCCCTTAGAAGTGTAGGACTTACTTGTAAAGCTTGATCTTGTCATCTTACCCATCTAGCATCCTTGGCACATAGCATTCTCAAGTTTTTCAAGACTCAGTAGACCTCTTACTTGGTGCTTCTTGCTTATTTTGATCAGATTATCAAAATTTACATGACAAAACCTTTTATGCCATAACCAAGTATCATCTATCTTTGCATATAGACACTTATTCTGAGTTGAGTCAAGGTGAAATGTGTTACCTTTTGTTTGTGTCCTGGTAGTAGCTAACTTTCCATGCTCGTAATGAACTTTGACAATTCCTTTCTAAAATTCTATTTGGTAACCTGTGTTATTCAGCTAAGCTACACTCAACAAATTGTATTTCAAACCTTCAACCCAATAAACATCATTACATTTAGCATTGTCAAGAAGTGTTATGGATCCTTTACCTCTTACCGGACATGGTGCATCATTACCAAATATTACATAGCCTCCATCAGAGTCTTCTAATATAACAAACTTATGTTTATCACCTCTCATGTGATGTGAGCATCCACTATCTATGATCCAAGAATCATTTTTATTTATTTGAGATATTAGGGCTTTTTCTTCATACCTTTCTTCATCTGATCCATCTTTGATAGCCACATAAACAACTTTCTCTATATCAGTTTCATCTGATTTATCGTCATTAGATTCCTCATCAGCTATTAGGCATGTCCTTTTATCTCTTCTCCTAAAGTCTCAATGTCCTCTATAATGATTATCTTTCTATCTATCATCTCAATAATCTCTTTTTTCACTTGATTCTTTATCAGGGCAGTTAGAAGCCATATGTCCAATTCTATCACAGTTAAAACATTTCAAAGGTAGTTTTCCTTTGTACTTACCTTTTCCTCTCGGTAACCTTTTGGCTAATAGTGCTTCAAACTCTTCTTGCTTTCTGATTTCCTCATACAGTTTGTGTACTTCCTCCATGTTTTTGCAAAATGTTTTACTTGCTTCATTGTGATTCCCTTCAGAATACTTATACTTTCTATCATTGTAATCATCAGATTCATCAAGATGGAAAGAACTAAATGCAGACTCAACTTTATTTACCGATGACCCACTATTATCAAAGTTACTTAACTCAAATGCATGTAGCTTACCAATAGTAGCATCTAAAGAAACTAGCATATTGGGTACAGACCTTAATTCATTGATTGCAGAGATTTGGATTGCATAAGCTGGTAGTAGGGTTCTTAATAACTTGCTTGTTACATCTTTTTCTTCAATAGTTCCACCTGGTCCTTTGATTTGATTGATAATCTCCTTTAGCCTTGTACTATACTGGGTTATGTTCTCACCTTCATTCATCCTCATAGATTCAAGTTGTCCTCTTAGACTATCCACTTTAGCTCTTTGAACCTGTTCATCTCCACCATACACAGATATGAGCTTATCCCACATTACAGCCTTCTAGATCACTAAACTCTGAGTCGGTCAATGCAGATGTTATTTCAATCATTGCTTGGATATATTCATGCTTTTCCTTTATCTCTTCCATTGTTAATGGATAGGTTCTCAATGTGATGAAATCATTCTTGAGATAATATATAGCATATTCTCCAAGTCTTGATAAGTGTAGCTTCATCCTTTTCTGCCATATAGAGAATCTTGACTTGTTTAGCTTCGGTGCATCCCTCTTATACATCTTTGGATCTTTGCCTCAAGTACCTTTAAACTTTTTCTTTCGGATTCCTAAGCTCTGATACCAATTGATAGTTTTGATACTAAATGTTTAGTACAGATGCCAAGCTAACAAGATGAGAGGGGGGGGGTGAATCATTCAAACTTAATCTTCCATAAAATCAACAGATTCAACCTTGGTAACCTTATCAGAAAAATAGTAAAGCATGCAAACTCATAAATAGATAAGATCACAAAACATATAACACCAGATTTAACGTGGAAACCCAAATAGGGAAAAACCACTATGGGATTTTGGACCCACTAAGAAATATACTCTTCTAGAGTATGCTCGATTAAAAGCAAATCCTATTAAAGATTACAAACACATTGCTAGATGTGACCCAGTTAAGGGATTTCCCTTAGATCTATTAGGATCTTCACCTTGTTAGAGGTGACCTTGTTAAAGGATTTCAAACACTCAATCTGAATGTCACCTTGCTAGAGGGTTTTACAAATAAGACTGTTAAGTCCACTCGGTTAAGAGATTTTCTATCACTTCATAAAATAACAGTAATAAAAATATATCTGCAACTTCACATCTAAAATGTTGAAGCAGATTCTTATTTGCTCAATATAATCTAGTCATAGGACTCATCTTGTCCTTCTACTAGGCTCTATACTTTGTTATCAAAATAGGTCTTCAAGCTTCAATGCTTGGTAATCACTATGTAGCATCTCGGTGCATACACTTGCCCGCATACATTGTTTATCAACAATTCCATATTTATAAACAATTTTCCAACTGTTGAATCTCCTTGATCACATTTCCCATGATCAATCATATCCATCAGATCTTCAACCTTGACCAGGTTCAATGTATCCTTTGATCTGAAAATGTTTTACCTCGCCTTGGAACTTGCATACATTTCTTGAAACTTGTGCTAAGGTATTACGGTTCAATCTAAGCTGTAGATCTTCCTGTCGATCTTCCATTGCCATAGATCTATAAAAAACTTCATGCACGGCTTACCAATCATTTAATCATATCCATCTCATCAGCTTCCTTCATTAAATAATGCAAATAATCATTTAATGCATTCTTTTATTACTCGGTTGCAACTCGGTAAATACTAAACTTCACTCGGTAGACATTCCGCCTTCATTAACCGATAGTGATAACCTTAGGGTTTACCGACTAGGTTCTTTAGGGTTTATCGATTAGGTTCTTTAGGTTTACCGAATAGGTTCTTTGGGTTTACCGACTAGGTTATTTGCTTGGTAACATAGTATAGTATTAACCTTACAATAAATAACATATATAGGATATCAAAAACAATCTAAACATCATGATCGCATCATTGTCTAACTTGGTAATAGTTTCCCATTGAATAACTCATTCATCCCCTTATTCATCACATTCTTTTCTGTGTCTTTTACTGACATCTAAACTCTTTTCAAAACATACTTCTTAAGATATGGCAACATCATACTGAATCAAAAAGTCAATTTCTTGACATCAATGACAAAATAATAATATTAAGACAGTGAACATCCTTAATCAGTTATATCCATCATCATCAACAACCTTCTCAATATCCTTATTGAAATTCCAACAATCTCCCATTGTAATTGGAATGCCAACACCGGGTACATGAAAATTACAAAACTGCCAAAATTGTGTGTTATGCAGCAGGGCTAGTAGCCCATGGAGGCCTAATTGGCCCTGTTTTGCTCACCAAGCCCAATGATGGGAATTTCCACCATGGATCTTGTTTGGAATACTGTTAGGGAGGTCTATACTCAAGGATTTCAGAGGTTTAGTTCACTATCTTTGCATTTTTAGGTATGTCCACATTTTGTGGCATGAATGGAGGGTTTGAAGGGTTTTGAGCTTGCAATGTTTGGAAATCTCTCCCACACCACTCTTCAAGCCTCCTCAAAAGTTTGGGACCTATACCAAATCCTGAAGAACCTTCCCCTTCCTTCTCCCTATAAGAAATAAGTCAAACACTTGGCAATCAAGTGGTAGAACAGCAAACTGTCACTGTCACTACCCCTTTTCTTTGTCTTTTACCAGTCAGCAGCAAGCACCTTTGGACCTGCAAATATGAAGTGTTTGGAAAGAAGAAAATCACCTTGAATAAGTCTTCAATCATTTCACTTTTCATCTATTACATAGCCTTTAAGATGCAAGGCTTGGATTATGCTTCAACAAGCATTCCTTGGGCATTTTGCCATTTACAAAATCAAAAAATAGTGAACTCGCTGTTTGATTGCAAAAGGAACAAGATTGGAATAATAAAAAATTAAATAGCCATCTAAGAGGATCCTCAACATCCTTGGCCAGATCTCCAAGCCCTTGACACATCCATTTGTTCACTAAAATCATTTTTGAGTGCAAACTATGAGTTTAGTCAAGTTACTAGCCAAATGACAACCACTTGCCTAGTAATCACTTATTTGCATCTTCAAACCATTCTTCTGGCACAAAAAGAAAGGAATGTAAAATATATACACATGGATAAACTTGGAATAATCCATTGGAGGGATCCCAGACCTGGATCAACCAAGTTGACACATTTTACAACTCCAAACCCTTGGCAGGGCAGCAGGTAGCTAGTTTCCAAATATTTTTGTAAAAACACTTTGCAAAAGAGAAAATGATGAAATAATTACATGGGAAGGATTTTTTACATCCATATCACAACTTCCAAGAAGGTACAATATGGATTGTATAGCTACAATACGAACTGCCCCTCAAAAAGGAAGAAAAATAGTCATAAAAGCCAAAAAAACACTTGTTTTCTATTGACTTATTCTTGAAAATACAGTCACCAACCTTTCCCAAGGTAAGGAGAGGCCTTATATAGTTTCTCAAGTTAGTTTCCATGCCCATGTATGGATAAGAGACTTTTTAAATTATATTTTTCAAGAAAATGACCTTTTTGACAACTTTCTTGAGCAAAATGACAACTTTTCTTGCTCACAAAGGCATTTTTGACATCCTAGCCTTAGAAACTTTCCTAAAACATTTATAAATTCTTAAAAATACTAAACAAACATGTTTCAACGCTCTTGAAACCATTAGGAGACCTTTTTGGCACTTTTCCACATTTTTGCCAAAAATTGTCAACTCAAGGCCTGAAATGCAAGATTTGATCTCTCAAGCCCAAAATGAGATCAAAACCACTACAAATGGCTCAAAACAACCTAAAACAAAAAAAACAACCTACAACAAGACTTTACAAACATATAAGCTTGAAATACCCAAAAATGAAGTTTTGACTCAACTGGGTGCTCCTGCACCAAATGTCTCACTATAGTCTTCTCCTTCTTCCTGTGCATAACCTTTGCATACCAATCTCGCTTTGTTTCTGACTACTACTCCATCTTCATTCAGTTTATTCCTAAATACCCATTTAGTACCTATCACATTTTTATTCACTGGTCAAGGTACTAGGGTCCATGTATTATTCTTCTCAATCTGGTCAAGCTCCTCCTCCATATCTTTGATCCAGTGATAGGCTCCAAATTCTTCCTTAGCAGTTATAGGCTCAATAGTGGAGATCATGTGATAATTCTCTCTAATTCTTCTTCTAGTTAACACTCCAGCATCTTTATCTCCAATAATCTAGTTAGGATTATGATTGAGTCTCACATATCTTGGAATGACATGATCATTATCTTCATGTTCTTCTTCTTCACTATCATCAACTTCTTCTGAATCTACCTATTCTGGTTGAACTGGTACTACAACATTCACTTCATCAGCTTCTAGCTTCACTGGTTCTGGTTCCAAAATTAGAATGCAAGGTTCTTCTTCCTTTTTCTCCTCATTGGTTTCTCTTGAGACTTCAGGATACTCGTCCACTCGGACACCAACACTTTAAATGATTCTCTGTGTCTGATTGTTGTAGCATTTGTAGGCCTTACTCTTAGTGGAGTAACCAAAAAATATGCCTTCATCACTTTTAGCCTCAAACTTACTAACATAGTCACCTCTCTTGATAAAACATTTACTGCCAAAAATCTTAAAATAACTGGCATTAGGTGATCTACCATACTAGTATTCATAAGGAGTTTTGTCCTAACCTCTTTTTACCAATATCCAGTTCATAGTATAGACAGTTGTGCTAACAACTTCTCTTCAGAAATTTTTCGCTACACCTCCTTGTATTAGCATCATTCTAGCAGCTTCAACAACTGACTGGTTGTTCCTCTCTACAATACCATTCTGTTGTGGTGTCCTCAGTGCAGAAACTTGCCTCTTAATTCCATTGTCTTCACAATATATAGTGAATTCCTCTTAAGTAAATTCACCACCTTGTTCAATCCTTAGACACTTTATCTTCTTACCACTTTCATTTTCAGCTAAGGCTCTGAATGCCTTGAACTTACTAAAGGTTTATGTTTTGTCCTTCAAGAATGTGACCCACATCATTCTTGAGCAATCATCAGTGAAGATCATAAAATATCAGTCACCTTGAATACTTTTAGTCCTTATGGGTCCACAGAGATCTGTATGAACCAGATCTAACAAATGTTCTCCTAAGAAAAGTTTTATCTTAAAAATTGAGTATGTAATATTTCCCAACTGACATTCCTTACACAAAGCATTCACCGGTTTGTCCCACTAAGGCAAACCTCTTACCGACTTGGACTTACTGACTTTGACAATGTTATCAAAATTTATATGACAAAATCTTTGATGCCAAAGCCAACTATCATCTACTTTAGCAATTAAATAGTTATTGACTTTAGGATTTAGGTGAAACAGGTTACCTTTTTGTAGACACTTAAAAATCATTATTTTAATTATTTTTAATTCCTCACATAATTAATTAATTAATTATGTTAATTCAAATTCTCCTCAATATTTAAGTATAATTAATATTGTCACTATGGTATGTGACTGATTTATTTAATAAATCAATCCCTTTCTTTATTCTTCTAAAAATTAAATCCTCACAAATCTCCCTCTTAGCTAATTAATTTCAATTAATTAGTTAACCCCCATGATTCCTACAAACCATCTTCTTAATTCATCATTAACCTAATAAATTCTTCTAGAAACTCCCTAAGCTCACTTAACCTTAGTCTTCTAATTTTTAATTCCCTCCACTCATTCTCTCTCCTAGTCAAATCCTCCCACATCTCCTAATCCCACCTAAAATTTCCTCTAATCCCCCTCCTAATGAGTTGCTAATGGCTAATCATCATGATTAGCCACAAAGTCAACCCCTTGTCCCTTCCATCCAACCACCAGCTTTTAATGCTCCTTTCCTAGGAGAATGTGAGATTTTCAAAATCTCACAATCCTCTAGGCATCTCCTCTCCCAAGGAATTTTTAATTCCTTCTTATTCCTCTAATCCCCATGATCATCCCTTTTTGGAGAATTTTTAATTCCTCCTCTCCATTCTTCAAGGAATGTCACATCCCTTGCTCCTCTCAAGGCACATTGGGAAGCCTTCCCAATGCACCTTGAGGAGTGTGGAGACAAGAAATGCCTTTAAGGCATATCTCTTGGTCTCCACACCCTCTCTTGGACCTTGTGTGAACTTACAAGCAATCCTAGCCCTTCATCTTGAATCCATCCTAGCCATCCATTCTTCCTCTCCTCTTCCTATAAATTGAGGACTCCATCCCTTCATTTTGCATCTCCAAGTTTAGTAATCTTATGTTGTCCTTTTGAGCCTAGAAAAATAATTTTAGCATCCTTATCATGTCAAAATCATCCTACATCCACACTTAATCATCTCATCTCCATCATCTTCCAAGATCCATCTCATTTGTGCACAACATTGGAGAGCCATCCACATCAAGCAAGCAAAAGGAGCACATCAAGTGGAGCATCACCAAAGGGCGCCTTCACTTCATCAAGCTCAATCCGAAGGAGAAGGTAAAATAGCAAGGTGAAATGGTCTCTTCATGATATTTTAGCATTTTTTATGTTTATTTCATTATGTTTTGATCATTTTCCCTTCTAATCTATTTTCCCCTCTTCACTTTTATCTACTTGCTGGTTGCAATTAGTTCACCTTTGCTCCCATTGATTTTGCACATTCCATTCTTAAATTCCCATGGATAACCTTTGTCATTGAGATGATCTAAACTCCAAAGATTGTGCTTTAATCCTTCAACCCAATAGACATTATTTGTACTTCTCTTTCCATTAAGAGGAATGGTCCCTTTCCTTTTACCATGCAGGGTGAGTCATTACCAAATCTCACAACTCCTCCATCAAATTCCTTCAAAGTAAGAAATTTACTCCGGTCACCGGTCACATGGTGTGAACAACCACTATCTATGATCCAATGATCAGATCTATCCATGCAAGAAACTATTTCCTTCTAATCAAAACAATCTCTTTTGCCTTTTCCTTTGTACTTCATGTACTTCTCATGATTGTTCATCATTAGGACAGTTAGCTGCAATGTCTCCATGATGTAGAGGCCTACCCAAACTCCTAATAACAAGCTCAAATAAGGTTAGGCTAGTGACCCCTCAAATACTCACTAGGGTCCTGCAAGGAAGGTCTCTACACCTTGGATGAAACTACTCACACACTCACTAGTCATGGGCCTGCTCAAGATGAGTAAAAGGCTTCAACTCTTCAAAAGTACCTTACTAATGATCCCTACTCCTTGATATTTTTTAATTGGCCAAAACATAACATCTAAGACCTCTTTCAAGTACTGGTTTTGATCTTAGGCATCAAATCCTTATACCTCCTTTGTAAACCTACCCCTTTGGCTAGTAGCCCTTCTATACCAATGTTTTGGCCTTAACTCAAAAATACTCCACACACCCACACAAAAAAATTATCATTTCAGACACCCTTTTGGGATTTATAAAGAGCCCCAAAATGGTTTGATCAGATCTGCACAAATAAGGTTTGCTCCCTTTAGAGGCTAAGAGACCTGATAGGGGTAATTAGCCCTATTTTCCAAAGCAACTACCTTTACCAGTAGACCAAATGAAAAATCAACTTAATAGGCATGTGGGGAGTAGTGATAAATTGGGTTGCATGCCTGGAATCCATTGCTAAGATAAATTATGATGATTGTCCTAAAACTTATCCTAGGTAGTCACATAGAGATGCCTACCTAAACCTATTCATTTCTCCACACAACAAGGTCTCCCCTACAGAAAAACATTAAAAAACTAAAATAAAAAGGCTTATCTTGCATCCTTCCAAAGGAAAAGTCTTCTAATGGACCGAAGTACAAGATAAATCCATTTTGGTTCAAAACCCTCTCCAAACCCTCAATTTTCAGGTCACAATCAGTAAAATGAAGGGTTCTCTCTACTCCCAAATAATTAAGACCTCAGACCACCACCAATAGAAAGATAATTCATCTCCCTATCTACTCCATGGATGGTGGGGTTCCAATCAGTCCGTACAATCACGTACAACAACTACAAACTCAGAATTTCTAGGAAAACTATAGTATTTTGTGTATTATTGATTCTAAAATTCCAACTCCAACAACAGCAACCTTGGGAATAAAGCCCACAAGTATTATACAAATCTCCAATGGTTTCCCACAAAATTTGGAGTAGGTTGGAGCCATTGAAATCCTTCCCCAACTTAATTACAAAAAGTTGCACTTTTGCACTCAAAAGTTGCATTTTTGCAATTTTGCTCAAAAAGTTGTCATACTTTCTAAGGTTTGGATCCATACACATGGTCCAACCAAACACACACAAAACATGTCTAAAACCTATTAAACATAAATATAAACCATCTACTACCCCTTTTTACCACATTGTCCCAATTGGCTTCTCAAATTGCCTAATTGCTGACATGGGCTTACATGGTGGGGTTTATTTGTATTCATGAAACACAAGGCACACTAACACATCCTAATGATCCTAGTCTTCATCCTCAGGGTCATGAATAGATTTTTGATGAGGTGCTCCTGCACTAGTTCTTGTTACATACAAAACATTTCAAAGGTAATTTTCCTTTGTACTTACCGGTACCTCTAGGAAACCGCTTGGCCAACAATGCTTCAAGCTCAATCAAACTGTCTTCATCATCAACTTCTCTACTGGATCTAGATTCATAACTATGACTGACATCTCTACTTTTCCTCATAGGTGGGTTATAAACTAAAGCTCTAAATACAGATTCAGATTTCTGAGCACTACCATCATAACCATTTAATTCAACTACAATAAGCTTACCAATGATGGAGTCAAGAATTACCTTATTTTTATCAATAGACTTTAGCTTCTGAATGGCTGCAACTCAGATAGCATAGACCGATAGAAGGGTTCTCAACACCTTACTAACCACTATGGCATCCTCCACTTTACCACCAGCACTCTTGATCTCACCTACTATCTCCTTGATCCTCTAACCATATTGTTTAATATTTTCACCTTCAGTCATCCACATGTCATCAAATTTACCTCTCAGACTCTCTTCTTTGGCAATCTTTGCATACTCATCACTTCTCTATATTTCCTCAAGTTTCTTACATAACTCATAAGCAGTCTCCAGACCATGGAGATCAACATACTTTGAATCAAACAAAGAACTGATAATGGCCTCCAATGCTTGATTATTTTCTTGTTGCTCTTTCTTTTTATCATCAGACATAGTCCCACTAGGTGCAACATATTGAGTAATAACATGTTCCCAGTATTGACTTCCTAGACTCTTGATATAGATTTTCATTCTATCACTCCATATTTTGTAGTTTTCCCTATTAAACTTCGAACCTTCTTTCTTCATCATGTTCTTCAAGATCTTTACCTCAATTTGTTAAGCTTAGACCTTAGAGGACCTGAATGCTCTGATACCAATTGATGATATGATGAATCAATAAGGATCTGGTCAACTACTGAGAGGGGGGTGAATCAGTAGATAAAAAACTAGCTAGACTTTCACCAAACTTAAAAACAACCTCTCAAGTCAAACTCAAAAATGACTTGTTAAAACATTGAACTATCAAATGCAATATCACTGTCAAGTAAACTGGTTGACTGTCATAACAGAATAACAGTAAAACAACTCTGAAACTCTCAAAACCTTTCAACCAAAACATCCAAATACTTTACTGACAAAATTAAGTACACATTTCAGATTATTGTCGGTCATCATATCATATCTAAGGATTTAGTAGTTAAGCAAATTAACCATAGAAAACCTAACCTCAAAAACATTCACCACTTGACACAATGATTTTGACGTGGAAACCCAAATGGGTTGTTAAGAGCCAAGCCTATTAAAGCTTGTACAAAACTCTTATTAAGAACAGATCCTGTTAGGGACCACCCGGTTAAGGGATTGACTATAATGCTTTATTAGAAGCAATACCCTGTTAGGAGTAACCTCAATAGAGGATTTGAAATCCAAGCTAATGGATCACTTGGTTAGAGGATATAGATAACACTAAACTTGCTAGAGCTTACCTGGTTAAGCGATTTGACTATTGTAATTGTTAGAGAACAATAGGGGTTTGTTGATCTGGTGAATAGCACTACTCTGCTTGATCGTATCCTTTTCATGCTCCTATTTGCCTTTACACATATTGTAGATACATCATCTAGTTTGGCAACCAATCACTCTTACACTTAATCAAAATTGACAACACTACAACAAAACAACTCATCGACCTTATAAATAAAACAATAGGTCGATAACACATCACAAACCTATATCTCATAGAGATTACAAACAATTTGATTCAAGTATGACCATTGGATTACATAGAAATCATTGCACATCATTCAAGAGAACCTCGATCGCTCCTTGATCACCACTTCATCAAACTTTGTAACTCATCACGCGGTTTCCACTTCATGCAATGAACTCGCTCATTCCCAAGATAAAACCGTTATCTCTATGTGCCAAAAACCATTTAAAACTCTTCTCATACAACATGCATATGTGGCATAATCATTACCATTCATCATTTTATCATAAACCAATACAACTGATTCACCAAGCTCCATTGGTTAGGGTTTGGCACATCAACAGGTAGGGTTACCGATTGATCTCTCTACTTCATAAGTAATATCGCTTTCCTTCAAAAGATCACCTACTGGTCGCAAATCCCTTCACTAGCTCTCCTACAGGTTGCACAACAACATCATTACCGGTTATAATTGACATCAATGACAACATAAAAGTTCATCAATGCAATATTCATGCAAATGCCAACATTAACTTGTATGATCATGGTCAGGCGCTAAGGTGGTTATTCTATGTGGCAAGCTAGGTAGGATGACATCTAAGATATTTTTACCCTATATACCTCCACTCCTCTCCAATGTACTCACTCATTCATGCATCAATACCATTTGGTTTCATTTTCTCTCTCCTTGTTGTTTCTATTATGTCTAGTTTTCCTAGCTAATCCCATATGGTGAGAGCCTTTTCTAATGCAATAGAGATGCAATTCATTTGAAAACAATGTCTTCATGAAGATTTCAAGTGAGGACATAAATCATGTCAAATTTGCATAATATCCACAATCCTTATGGAAATATTTGCATGTTTTCTATATTTTATAAAAAAATTAAATATTTGTTATTTATTTTCAAATATTTGCTAGTTTTGTGATAATTTTGAGGAATATTTGTAAGGTCCATTGAAACATTAATGGAGTTTGAAATTGTTTTCAAGTATGTTAGTAAATCCACTCAAATTTATAAAATTTGGCATTATATTTGTATGCATTTTGATCTTATATGCTAAATATTGTTGATCTCTAAAAAAATTTGGTTTGATCTGCAAATATTTGCCTATGGTGTGAATTTTTATTTATCATTTTTTATAGCTCTATAAATTTTTGACATCCTTTGTGATGATTTTTACAAAGGATGTTTTGAAAATGAAACAATAGGTATTTTTGCAAAAACTAACACTTAGTTGACTACCTAAATTGACTTTTCTATGCATGGGATAGGGTCTTAGGTAGAATATTTATCCTTTATGTACCTCCACTCCTCTCCTATGTACTTACTCACTCATTCATGCATCAACATCATTTGTTTGCATTTCTCTCTTCTTTGTGTTTTTATTATGCCTAATTTTTCTAGTTAATCTCATAATGTCTTGTCTAATTAAGCATTGTAATTTAACCTTTATTCATCTCATATTTCTTAGACTATGTTATAAATGTAAGACTAGAGAATACACTAGGCACAAAACTATGGTCATTGATCACCAACTTTTCTTTCTTATATTTGTTCTATTTTCATGACTCTATTCACACAACATTAAGGAAATTACAAAAAAAAAAAAAAATCAAACAAGGATACTTGGAAAGAAGATAAAAAAATTCTTATGAATTGCAGAGGAGTAAGGCATCTAGGGATGACGAATAGAAAGGGGGAATATTTAAAAATAATCCCTAAACATATGTGACTAATCAATATAGATATAAAATAAGTACTATGGGATAAATAAGTGAATAATGTAACACCAAATTTTAAACACCCATGGAAAAAATATAACAAGAAATATAGAGAAATTAGATAGGAGATTAAATTGTCAAGAAAGGTAAAGACATCTCACAAGCCAAATAAAAGAGGGAAGGAGACAAAGAAATAATATTGAGAGGTAGAAAAGGCTCTGTAAAAGAATGGACAATGTGAAAAAGATAAATAGTGAGTGTTTCATTGAGGGTCTTGATGAGTGTACTAACATGTAGGTGGTTATTATAAGAATAAAAAGAATGAAGAATGGAGAAATCCTATTAAAATGACCTTTCATCAAGAAAATGTAGGGGAGAATTTTATAGATTTAAAATGAATCGTAGAAAATTATAGGGTTTTGAAAAAATAATCGATAGAGGGATGTAGAAGAAACAAGGCTCTAGCACTACCACATTTAACCAAATATACACTAATAAAACAAAACCTATCCAATATCACAATATACCTAGATGAAAATTTCATTGAATGTCATAGAATCTTGGATAAAATACTATCAATTAATGAGGATTACTTAGAAAAGCTAGTTAATATGAATGTAAGGAAATAAAAGAAAGAGGAGATGGAAAAAGAAAATAAAGCTATTTTAATATTTGAAATAATATATAAATGATAATAATCAAAATATCAATTACAAGCAAAAAGTGCATCACCAAAACTAAAACATCACAACAATGAGCCACATACTTTAAACCAGGATCAATCCCCACATTGTATAAACTAGAATATTTTTAATACAAGAAGTACCACAAGAAGAAAAAACATTCTCAAGAATGGTTTTTTAACAAATTGTGAAGAAATTTTTCAGGAATAATTATGTGAGATAAAGTTAGCAAGAGACAAAGATAAAGAATACAAGTGTGCAACAATGAGAATTCATTAAAAGGAGAAGAAGATAATAGAACCTTACCACAAAGAAAGTAAGCATGAAACTAAACACACCATGGATCCCTTGATTAAGATCCCAATATTTTGCAAGGATGTCACTAAATCTATGAAGTAAATTCTTAAGCTAGAAACCCTTGTGCAAAGAAAGGAAAAGAATGAAGATAAAACCAAATTATTTGATTTTGTAGGATCTTTATAGAAGGATCCTCTTGACTAGCGTAGGAAATTATATCCTAAACGTGACAAATGTTGGGATGAAATTAATAAGGATTTATTAATAAACATTGAAACCCCACAAGTATCATCAAAAATTGTAAGAAATATGAGGGACCTAGTGCAGAAGAGGGATTTATTGATAAACATTGAAGCCAACCCTAGAGAAGGATTTATGAGAAAATGGGTCATGAAATAAGATGCAACTAGTAATCAGATAGTTGACACAATGCCAATAAAAAATCTAATAAAAATACAAAATACAAAAAAAGAAGCTCGTGGTAATCACCCACCAAGGAAATAATGCAATCAAGAACAAGAAAATCATAGAAACAAAAGAGGATGATGGTAAAGAGGAAGAGAAAAAAACATTTATTACCTAATAAACAATTGCATGGTATAACTATAGATAATGATTAAAAAAAATGATCAACCAACAATAAAATGAAAGAAAAGTTAACTTTTAAGGAAGAAATCATTATATTAAAACAGCTTACTACATTAGTACAACAAAGAAACCTTTTAGACAAATTAGAACAATTTTGTAAATAGTGAAACAAACAAACAAATATCTAGTCACATGTCAAGAGTTCATAAAAAACTAAAAAGAGACTAGAAAAATAAATTGTTGACATTCCTATGTCACCCTTAAGCCATCAGTTATAATCGATCTGAGATGTCAAAATTGTCTTGAACTCTCTATGAGTCAACCAGGCTCCCCCCCCCCCAAAAAAAGGCCTTAAACCCTAAACTTTAAGCATTCACACCTTGGTCAATCTCAGCCTTGTCATTGGTTTCTTGTTACCCGCTACCAACAAGCCAAAGCCACATTCTATTGGCATTGATAAGACTCAAATTTTGTCTCCCCGATACCAATATGTCTCATGGATGAGACCTACCTACCAAGCCTTATGATATTTTCTTTTGGCATCAATGAGACTCAAAACCCATCTGCATGGTCAATCTCAGCCTTGTCACTGGTTCCTTGTTACTAGCTACCAACAAGCCAAAGCCACATTCTATTGGCATCGATAAGACTCAAATTTTGTGTCCCTGATACTGATATATCTCATGGATGAGACCTAGCTACCAAGTGTTATGATATTTTCTTTTGACATAAATGAAACTCAAAACCCATCTCCACAAAATGCAGATGTCTCTCTAATGGTCTATCTTCTAGGTAGCATGTTCACATCTATTGGTATCAGTGAGACCTCAAGGCATGTCTCTCCAAAGTACCAAGGTCTCACCGACCAAGTCTATAGGTGATGTCATAAACACTCAGGAAAATCCTTGGCCATATGTTCTTCAGCATCAAAGAGACTCAAAATGTGTCTCTTCAAGATGTCGATGTCTCCCTGACATGGCAAGCACTATCCACATCGATGATACCAAGGAGATGGTCTCTTCGATGTCATCAAGTCTCATCGATGATCAACTCAGGGAGGTGGTGGGGCCAACGATAATAGGTACTAATAGATAATCATCATGGGGCCATTTCATTGGACCAATTACCTTCAATGTTGGTGATGACCATGTGGAGATATCTTGCTGATAGGTGCTTTGATCCACCATTGGAGAGACTCTTTTTTGGTCTCTCCAACCTAGCAATAGTGATGATTTTCTTTGAAGCTCCCTATAGACACCCAAAATTGTCCAGTTTAATTAAATAAATATTTTGTTTATTTAATTATCTAAACCTAATTCTTCTATTAATTAAATAAATACTTATTTATTTAATTAATTCATTTATCCTCTTCTAGCCTTATTTCTCATTTAAATAAATACATTTATTTATTTAAATTATCCTTTTCCTAAATTAAATAAATATCTTATTTATTTAATTATCCCACTTCTTCTATTAATTAAATAAATCTTTATTTATTTAATTAATTCATTAGCTTTTTCTACACATGACACATGTCATTCATCTCTTAATTCATACACTACCCACCCCTTTCATTATTTTATTATTTCTTCTACCTACCCTCTAATCCTAGCCGACCTCCTTTTTACACCTCTCAATCTTATCCCTCCATTTCATATTGTGTCTTCTATTTAAAGAGATGCCTTCTTCATTATCAAACCCTAATAAATCATTCTAATCACTCATCCTAATCGACAATTTGGAGGACTTGACTACACTACGATCCTACTTGCAACCACATTCCATTCTTTGTTGAGCTCTTGTGCATATAAAATCTGAGAGCAAATATATCAAGCAAGATCAATGGAGATAGGAAGAATGGGATCAAAACCCTATTGGACATGTGATGGTATAATCTTTGTGATTTCATGTGATTTGCATTGTCTTAGGTAATCTTCATATGTTATGGTGGATCTTTGTTGATTGTTAGGATAGGGTTTTGTGGTTGGATTCATTTAGCCTTTCAATATTGCTATTATTGTTATCCATTTTCACCATATACACTCCCTATTGATCTCATTCGTTTATCTAACAAAGAAGATTTAGATCAATAGTGATCGTTTAATCGCCTGTTATGTGGACTCCTACAGTGTATCTCAGCCATTCACTTTCACACGAGCACCAAAACTAACTGCCCACATTTAAATTGAGGCAAGGCATTCAAATTCAAACAGCTAACCTAGTGTAGTTGCCAACTAGTAGGTCAAAATTTAATTTTTGGCATCGTTGGTTGTTCAAATATAATCTAATCTTGCTCGAACTACTTTCATCCAATGCAAGACAATTTCAACTACTTTTGTCAACCCTCTTCAAGGTTGTCCATGCCCATTTACTACTCGCGAGGACCTTCCTGTGTTGACAGAGAATGTTATATGCCATCCCAATGATAGAGCTACCCAGATTTTGAGGCCTCTTGCTTACATTGACTACAATAACACCTCTCTCTATCCTTCTTGGCTTGAATGAATTTATTTCGGCATGCAAGCAATAAAATTTTCAATCTAATTCATTTATGTAACCTAACCCTAGTCTATTAGAGTTTTTGAGTTCAACTCCTAATCAAGGTTATGCATGCACTATAAAGGTAATAATGTAGCATATTTTTGGGGTTCTTTCCCTTTGTCTTTCAAATTTCTCATATAGAGTTATTATTTATGTTTTGTAAATCATCTTGTCTTTTGTTAATGAAATCACTTTGTTTGTTGTCTTTCTCATTCATGCTTGTTGTGTAATATCATTACCTTCTCATTGAACGAATTATTTCATTGCTTTTATATCATATGATTGTGTAACAACCCTTAATTGATACTATTTGTGAGTAACTCTCTATTCATTTTAGTATCTTATTAAAAATCATACCTTCATATGCTTTTTGGAATATGGATCGAGATAGAAATTTGTGTAGTGGTAATTTCATCAGTATATTGTGCATCTTCTAAGCTTGGGAAAAAGAATCATAATTCTAGTCTTGGTGCATCATCTACATCTCTTCTCCCTTTTCTCTGTAAGTTGGTAAAGTAGGTTTAGGAATAGGCTTAACAAGTATTGGGTTGGTTCAACACTGCCCCTTGATTGGAAACAAAGTCGACCTTCTCTAGAGATTTAACCTCGTATGTCAAGGTCCCACACTTGGAGGTTGTTTTCATGTTTCACAAGGTTGTCTGAGTTAATAGGTCAGGCAAGGGTGCAAACATTTGTGACAACATAAACCATTGATGGCTACATCACATATCAATCAGTGAAAGATATAAAACATATAATGATAGATTTAGGAGTAGATATTAATAAGATGCCACAAAAGACATGGGATAATTAAGAAATCCTAAGCCAATTAATATCCCCTATCACATTAGCTTATTAGATGGTTCATAAATGGCAACCACGCAAATATAAAAAATATGGAAGTAAATGTTCTAGGAATCGAATTAATATTTTATTTTGAGGTAATAGCTATGAAGGAGCCTGTTGATACATTAAGGTACCTTCTAGGAATAAAATTCTTTGCAATGTCAATAGAATAGTTGACTCAAGACAAGAAGAATTGCCTTTCATAAATAAGGATAAAATAGTTCATATAACCCATGGAGAAAATCCAAACAAATCATATGTAGAAGAAATTACTCTAGAAGAATATGATGAGGACAATATGAAACTTATATGTTCCACTGCTATGTTACCTAAATTAGATATATTTTTAGGAACCAAATAATAAAGGGGGAATTAAATTATATAATAAATATGGAGGCACAAATAAGGAGGAAATCATTGAATCCTTAGATGCAGGAAGATTTAGAATTGACTTCTTGAAAAGTATATAGTTTTAGAAGGATATTTATGTTACACTGTAAGCATCCTAAAAAAATATCACAAAGTAACAAAAATTAAAAATAACCATAAACATTATAATATGTGATGCACGTGAAAGGGGACACAAGCCAAAAACAAGATTCAAATGTTAATAAGTTAGTTCCAACTAAAAACCAACACAAATGAACTAAAATCCTTCACATACATATCAAAAGAGATAAAAGCATACAAAGAAGCATAAACAAGTGAAAGAGGAGTAAGAAGACTCCCTAAGATTCTCCCATGATGCTTGTGTTAGGCCCAATATGGAAAGCTAATGTACTGAGAGGGGAGGGGTGAATCAGTACTTCAAAATATTTCTTCAATAATAACTTTACTGTTAAGCATAAACTGAAAACTGTTGTAACATAATATAATGCTAAAACAAATAAATAACAATCATACATGATTCACTCCATAACACATATATTTTGGTTACGCAGAAACTCCTTGTTAGAGAGAAAAAATGTGATGGGGATGGCACCCACAACTTCACTATTGCAATAATAAAGGTTGCTCGGTTAGAGCTACATGTTTAGCTATTTCTGATAGCTTACCCTGTTAGGAGTATCAAGATCTTTAGATCTACCTTGCTAAAGGATTTTAAAATACTTATTCTAAATGTTGCACCTGTTTAAAGGCTTTACAATTTATAGAATTTGTTAGAGTCTTTTACCCTGTTAAAGGTTTCTCGTACAACTCAAAATATTCCAATCAAAATCTTACAAAATATCTGCGACTTCACATCTGAAATGTTAGAGCAGATTCTATGTGCTCAAAAATGAGATTACCTTGCTTATAGCATACATCAGTAAACCATAAATTAACTTGGTAAACCTTTCTGTTTACTTTGTTCCTTGACTATTCTCTGAAATCCTTCTCGGTGACCTTTGTGTATCTCTGTCAATCGTAACAGTCATAACACTATGCTTTCCCATGATTTTTCTTTTCACATAAATCTTGCTTCACACACATATTTAATTCTCAATTCATATTGTATAAATAGATCTCTTGTAATGGTGATCTTGTTCATGTTTCGATCTTACAAACATGAATCATCGAATGAATAACCATACAAATTATTTCATTGGATAGATGTCCTCAAAATCATACAAAATCTTAAGGTGCAATTTCCTATGTGATAACGGTTTCTTGTTCCTCGATCTTTGTAACATGTTTCCCATATGTGTCTAGGTTCAATGAATCTAGTAACACATTTCACTTGGTGTGTATTAACTTGGTATACCATCTTTATTGCTCGGTAATCATAGAATGTTACTCGGTAGACTGCTCAGTGTATACTAAACTTTGTGACTTGTAACTTCTGTAACCGACTGCTCTGTGCTTACCGACTGAATATTTCAATAGTAATAACCAACTAGAGTATATAGAATGACTTTGGACATAAAACTAATGACAACTTAGTAAATAGTAACAATCTCCCCTTTTGACATTAGTTTTGAAATGTTTGACAAAACTTCTTTCAAAGTCATAACTCAAAAAATCTATATACTTACAAAATTTGACTAAACTAATAGTATATACAATTGTCAATAAAATAGTATACTCAAATATACTCCCCTTATCAATATACTGTACATAACTTTGATTATGCATGCACTGTGATCAATATTTTGTATTCACTACTCGATGATCACTGCTCCATATTCTGTATTCACTGCTCCCCCCATCAAAATTATCTGTATACTCGAATATGTTGATCTGCTTGATATAAACTTCTTGTATACACTATACTCCCCCTTTTTGACAAACATCAAAACTAGTTACCATTCGGTGGAGGCAACTAGTCAAAAATGGATTTATACTTTGTTCTTGCATCGGTGAGAGCGGCAGAGAGTGCATCCTTGACACTATCCATGAGTGAATTCTAAGTTGAAATATCAGCTAACAGTGAAATCAGACCATCTAAAGTGCTTCCCTCTTGCTGAGTGGATAAGGAGGTAGCCTTGGTGATCTATTCTTGGATGGAGGACAAGTGTGGAATGAATAAGGTTTGAAGAGTCATAATGTCCATCCTTATTTTGTGCTCATCATTCCTAAGTTCCAATTGTTGAGTCATGAGTGTTTGTAACTTGGTATAGAAATTCTGAATAGAATTTGGCTCAGTGGTCAATTTATTGGAGAGATCGATGATCTCTTTCTCAATCACTTCTATTTTATTCTTAATGTCTTTAATGAATAAAGAAAATGTACAGAGTTTTGAAATAAATAAAGAATGTGCTTGAGTTGAGCGGACAACTCAGCAATAAATTTGACAAGTTTTACTTTGTCAATAGCAATGGCTTTTTGTACCTCTTCAATCATTTTCGCAGTGAGCTCTTTGTCCTTCAATTTGCTCAAGTATTCAGATGCATCTACGCCAGATTTCTTGATCTTATTAAGGAGTTCATCCAATTGAATATGGATGGCTGCATCTTTTGTCACTGTAGCTTCAGGTAGCATGTCTGTTAAGAGTGATTTGACCTTTTGAAGTACATTGTTTTTCTTTTGTATAGCCATTTGTTTCTCTTGTTCTGCTTTGGCTTTGCATAGTTCACCAAATTCAATAAGTGCTTGCCCTTTTAATTTGGATATGTCTACATTCAAAAACACAATTGGTTTTGACAAATCTAACTTGAAAATATTCTTTTTCATTTTCTTTTCTTTAGAGGAGGAGGATTTCACCAGTTGAACTAATACAATAGCTTGGGAGGCTTGTTCACCCTCAGTAGGTTTCTCGATAGAGGCAACACTTTTGTCAATTTCTTTAGTCTCAGATGTAGCCTTCGGTGAATCCTTGCTCGAGGTCTCAGTTGTAATATTGTCAGTACTTGAAGGAGCTTGAGAAGTCTATTCCCTGGTGGCCTGAGAAGTAGCTTCTCCTTCTATAGACTGGTGACCCTCTTTTCCTCGTTCAGTATCCTGAGTGTCTCGGTTGAAACATGTTAACTTACCAGAGGATAGGACTTGACTTGTTCCAAAACTGATTCACTGGATACTAGTTTGGCATAAGCATTCCCTTCTATCATTTCCTGTTCCTATACCTCAATATCCATGACATCCTCATCAGGTTGTATAGTTTCAGCGGGATCTTGCTCGGTGATATCCACTATTTCAACTTCACCTTGCTCAACAGTACTCTTGATTCAAAATATTTCTTGCCATTGTTCTTTTGTCTCCTTCTCTACATCAAATAGAGGCCATTCATCAATTTCAGGGCTCTTTGCTTGACTAGGAAGTTAGTCTGATAGTTTTTCAAATTATCACATATTTCATCTACCGACATGTCTGGACAGAGATGGACTTATTTCTCTTATCTATTTTTCTGAGTCCATGGCATATTTCCACCTATTATCAATATGTAAATACAATTCTTTTGGAAGAGAATTAATTACTTCCAATGGGACCAATCGAAATTTCAGAAGAGTGCAAATTATAGCTTCTTCTATTTGTCTCTTTTCTGCATCAGATTTGGAGTCATATTTTGCATATCTAAATGTTCCAAATCCACCATATTGTTTCAGACTTTTGCAAAAATTATCAACACTACGTACATCTTTCTTTTTACTCTTAACAATCTGAAATTTACTTACATCTTCAGATTCGGTGTCACTGGACTCTTTATTCAAAATGAGTCTCCAAGTAGATTTCTTATAAGTTTTTGTTACCTTTGGAGCTGCAACATTTTTCTGTCTCTTACTCAGTGACACTGTAGATGATCTAGTGTTTGGGAGCTTTACTGAAGGATTCGGTGATAACTGTGATGTATCTTGTTTCTTCCTTTTCAAAATTTTCCCTTTTGGCAACTCGATGCTCAATGTATAGCTGCTTCTTGGGATTTAGATTCTTCCTCGGTGATGACTTGAACACTCTTGACGAGAGTGGAGAAAGAACCTTCTCCAAATTTCTCTGTTAAAGCTTTAATCATTTTTGTGGCTTTCCTTTTAGCCTTTGGTACTACAATGCTCATTTTGACTTTTTCTTTAACTTCTTCATATGTACCGTATCTGATCTTGGTAGCATGCCTTGGCAATGCAAGAAAGGCATCTATCTGTTGTTGTGTAATGTCAAAATCAATCTCATAACTCATAGGCAGCAAAGATTGAGTTCTTGGTTCTATAGCATTGACATAGTAGTAGTTGGTGTCCACTTCAAAACATATATCATCCTTATATTTTTCCACTAATTGAGGTGGAATTTTGTACCTGTTATGCATCTTTTCTTGAAACTTGCTAAAATAATCATCCATAATCTCATTGAAGTTATCACCTAGCTGTTTGATGAAGTCATTGATTTGATGGGTGATTGGTCGGTGTAGCTTCCAAACTACATTACCGACTGATGGAAAGAATTTCTCAAAATAGAAAAACATGTATACCAAAAGTGAACCAAACTTCAGTGTGTTTGTCGAGTTGTTCTTCTTCGGCTTCCTTATGGTGTTGAGATTTTCAAACAGATTTTTCAACAACACTTCGCATATATCAATCTTCATACCTTTCTTCACAATTTTGTATACTAAATCAACAGCAACACAAGGTACATTATTTTCCCTTGCCGATTGAAAGAAACAATAACCTATGACTCTAATTATAAATTTCAGCTCTACATCTGTGATATTGTTCAGTTTCAGACCTCTGCAATCAGATTCAACTCTGGTTAAAGTGATCAATTCCTTCTGTGAAATCATTTTCTGAGCTCGGGCATGGTCAAAAATAGGGTAACCAGTGATCAAGTGGATGATTTCCTTGGTGATCTTGAATGGTTGCTCCTCTAACCATATAAAGTCATCATGAACTCTGCTCAAAACAAATTTAACCCATTGGGGTTTGAAGACTCGTGGGTAGGTTAGGGCTTCGGTCAATCCCTTGACTTTAATGTGTTCAAACTTGCTATCTAGTTTTCCATCGGTACACAATTCATCATACGTGTCCTTGATCTCAACATGACCTAGTTCCTCAACACGACACTTAGTGAAGAATCTGACATCCTCAACTAATAGAGCCCTATCCAGAATGAGTGAAAATGCAGTTTTATCATCCGGTTCAGATGCTACTTTGGGAGGTAGTGATTATTTTAGTGAGGGCTTCTCAATGTTCTCAACAACAATGGGTTTCTAAATCTTAGGAAACATTTCAAACTTTGGATAATCACTAACGAAAAGAGCCTTAGGGTTTGAAAACTTTTAACCAACAGACACTTTCACTTAGTAAATATAAAATAGATATTCACAATTGATATGATCAGTTAACTTGCTTGACAATGCATTGTGATTGATATAAATACCTTGAATTTCGCTTCGGAAGAGATTTGATCGCCTTTGAATCACTTCGCTTTGCTTTCTAAAAACTTGGTAAGTGTAAAATGACTGCGCAAAAGCTTTACGTACACATTTTACCTTATCAGGCCCCGTGCAGTTAGGTCAAAAAACATTAAATGCACTCGGTTCCACTAAACCAATTTACCTTCCTTTTTATGCATTTATCGAGTAGCCAAACTTCCTGCATTTACCGACTTGACAGACTTCCTGCATTTATCGACTTGACTAGTGCTCTAAAAGACTTGATAAAATTTCAAACTTGCTAATGCATCTTATCTATGCAGATTTTGAATTAAGTACACGATAAAATAGGAACTGTTAAGATTTAACCTTGAGAGAATGCAGTCCCTTCATACCTTTACCGATTAATTTGGAATAGATGCACCTAACTCAGTAGGTAAGGTGCTTTCTTCATTTGACACAATTTCCTTCTTTTTCTAAATCATTTGGAATTTTCTTTTTATTTCTTCAATATCTCCTCTAGGTTGATCTCTGCAATCTCTAGCCAAGTGTCCAACTTTGTGACAATGAAAACATGCCATACCAGGATTTCTCCATGATCTCCAGTTGTTCACTCCAAACCTTATAAAGCAGTTGGCACTTATATGTCCATATCTTCCACAACATTCACACCATATCCTTGTATTATAATCCCATGGTACTACAGTATAATGTTGGTTAAGATCTATGTGAGTTCGGTAGCCTCTAGTATTTGCTCGATGTGCAGACCACATATAGTTCTTTTGCTTAAACCAACACTTCTCGGTACTGTGTCCATATCTATTGTTGTTTTTACAAAACCCTTTGAATTTTGCCTTCTGATAATTGCTAGCAGACTTTGTCCTACATTGGTTAGATGTGTGACCATATTTATTGCAATTGTAACAATAACCATTGGACCTAGTGACATTTGGTTGCTTACCTTTTCTGATTTGGCACATGTTGGCAGTATGTCCTTGTTTTCCATAGTAGTTGCAAATAGGCTTCTTTCCTTTGATGTTCTTCTTGTTTCCAGGTTGCTTTGATGATTCTCCTCTCTCACTGGTGTGGATTCCCTTCTCGGTAGAGTCTTTTCCTTTGTAACCGAGTCCTACAACTTTGTTGGGTCTTTTTGTATTTAGTTGCTCATCCAACATCTTTGATGCTTCATAACTCTTCTTCAGTGTTTCTTTGGATTTCTTCTCTATTTCAAGTTCATTGGTCAACCTTGATACTTCAAATTTCAATGCTTGATTCTCATCATCTTTCAAATTTGCTTCATGATGTGCATAACCCAATTGATCTGATAGATTTTATTGAATTCCATTCAACCTTGTGATTTCAACATTCTTTTCAGATATTAATGCTTCAAGCTGTTGTTTTTCTCTTTCTAGATCTCTTAATTTATCCTCGGTTGTCCTCAATGCATCAAGATTTTCAGTCATCTATGTGATGAAATGTTCATGTTCTCTTTTCATTGCTTTTAGCTGATCAGTTAGTGCTTTGTTCTTTTCTTTCAATGTTCTAATCATTTCTTCAGTCTCTTCAGATATACTTGTAGACATCTAAAAATGGTCAACGCTTGCGGAGTCATACTTTAACATTTGTGCATTGCCTTATTTTAGGGTTTTTGCGTTGCATTAACATTTCTTCTATGTCACGCACTTGGTCTTTATCATTTGCGAGCATTGAGTCCTTCTTCTACATTCCTCATTTTTCTCGCTCTCGAATTTGGTCTTGTCGACAATAATCTTCAGTCATGATTTTGGTCAATCTTATCTTGTCGCATCAATGTGCGTGCTAATTTGTCATCATTTTGGACATCATCAATCCTAATTAGGGTTTTGTCCTCTTATCAATCTTGTCATCATGCGATCGATTTCTCATCAATCGTTGTCATTTTCAATCTTATTATCTCGCGATCAATTTGTCATCAATCTTGTCATCTTGTGATCGATTTTTCATCGATCGTTGACATTTTCAATCTTGTCTTCTTGCAATCTATTTTGTCATCGATCCTTGTCCTCTTGTCAATTTTTTCATTTTGCCATCGATTTGTCATCGATCGTCGTCTTTCTCAATTATGTCAATTTGGATCAATTAGTCATTGTTCCTCGTCAATTGGCACATTTATCAATCAAATCATTTATCAACATTGTTCTTTTATCAAGTCAGAATCATGATCAAATCGAATCGATATCAATTATCCTTTCTCAAGACCTAATTGTCATCCTTGCATTTCTAATTCATCTTTTAGGGTTTCATGATTTTATTCATTTAACCCTGTTTGTCATTTCTCCCTCTACGTTAAATAATTTATTTATTTATCCTAAGTCTTCTTGTCACAATTAAATATTTATTTAATTGGCTAATTAATTTCTCCTCTCTTTGTGAATTAATTAATGAATGAAAAATTACTAATTAATTTACCTAATTTTCCAATTTACTAATTTCTCCTAATTCCTAATTTTCTAATTTTCATCAATTTTCTAATTTCCTAATTTCTAATTCATCTAATTTTCTATTTTCTCTAATATTTCTCCTAATTTCATGGGAATGACATTTCAAGTTGTCATAATTTGTCATAATTGACAATCAATCAATTTTGACATAGAAATTTGTCATAATTTTGTCAAGATTATCAATCAATCAATTTTGCATAGAAAGTTCAAATTTTTCATAATTTGTCATGTTTGTCATTCTTGATTTGCAATTTCCATTTGAATCAAATTCATGCTAATCTTGTCATCTCTCCAATTTCTCTATAAATTGGATGAATTTCTTCAATCAAAGCCCTTGATCCTTGATCCCTAGTCAAATCAATCACGCTTCGAGTATTCTTGCGCTATCATCTTGTCTACTTTCTTTCACATCATGCTCATGCACTGGTCGGTGAGATCCACAACAAAGCTATTTGAAGGAGAAAGGAGGACAATGGAGCCACATGAAGGAGACATTCAAGTTTGCAATGGTTTGCGTTTGAATTGATGTCTTGTTTTCATGTCTTTATTGAGTGTTTTTAGGATTGTTATCATTGCAATTGAGTTTTCGTGATTGAACTAGGCCAAATTCCTATTTGCTTTGATGATTTCCACATTTCCTAGCTACATTAATTGGTGAACCCGATGTGAACTAACCCCCTAACCATGCTTTTGAGTGCTTTTGAGATGATTTGCAGGTAAAAAACCCAAGAAATAGGGTACTGCAGGGCTTTCTGAGAACTTTTGTGCCTGTGTAGAAGCAATCTGCGCCTGTGTAAGTAATCATGCGCCTATGTGAGTAATCATGTGCTTGTGTGAGTAATCATGAGCCTATGTAATCAATCTTGTGCCTGTGTGAGCAATCCTGTGCCTGTGTAATCAATCCTGTGCCTGTGTGAGTAATCATGCGCCTGTGTAATCAATCCTGTGCTTGTGTGAGTAATCTTGCACCTGTGTAAGTAATCATGTGCCTATGTGAGTAATCTTGCGCCTGTGTGAGTAATCTTGCGCCTATGTAAGACATTATGCGCCTGTGTAAGGCCAGAAACAGAGGTAAAAGGCATTGTTTTTACTTGCAAATTGCTTTGTTTTGCATTCTGTTTCTGCATTTTGGTTTTGCTTTGGTACTAATTCTCTGTGCAGCACCTTGGCATTACACATGACAAAGACAACAAATGAAACTACTAACACATTTTATGTAGGTTCACTAGTCAAAGACTAAGCAAATTAAACTTCTGACTTGGTGGTTTTGCAGGTTGCCTTATACTCCAACTAAACTGGGTGTTTGTAATTCATAATTAGGCACCTAGTATTATTGCTAAGTAGGATGGAATGAATGTGTGTTTGCTTTGATTTTTGAGTTTGACATCGGAGTAGTAGAGTATGCTCTCATCCTTCTTAGGGTGATCAGAAATCTAGATCTTCGATACCATTCTCTTGGTTCAGATTGTTTGTTACCTTTAGAGGAACTGCCTTCCCGACCATTTGCTTTCTTTTGCAAGCAAGTGATAATCGTGAGAAGGGAATGACCCAAAGTGAGTACAGCTAGAATACCTTGGCATTCTAACTCACTATAAATAAATACCTAATGGGTGAAAGCTTTGAAAGAAGGGTTACGTGGGAATTGTAGTTACTTGGGAAGTGATGACCCTTGGACTCTTTCTCATATCAACATCTAAGTAGGACCTCACGGTCTAAATTGTGCTTGCGCGACTACATTTGTTTGGTATCTTGGTGGGCTTAATGTCTCAATCATGCTTGCGTGACACCAAGGAGTAACGCTTAACAGAAATCCTGACTAAACACCTTGTATTTAGAGGCCAAAAATCCTTCTAGTTGCTTGAGAAGGACAAGTTCGGATACTTGGAAGAGATACTAAGTTCGCCATGGGGAGATTTCCATGGGGATTGATGCTTGGCTGCCCTGAGAAGTGAGTGCCATGGAGGGGAGCCTGTGGGGTCAAGCATCTATGTATTCTCCTTGAATCTCATAACGAGTCTACCTCTCAAGTACCTACTGCCCTTGCCTACCATAAGAAATGTATGAATGAGCATGATTGTCTTGAGTCTAAGTTGAAATATATTTTCTTCTTTGTTTGTCAAAAGTTGAGTTGTGTCTCATTTCAAAACCAAGACAAATTGATTCAAAACAAGGTTAAACACAAGAGTATTTCATTCAACAAAGTTCAAAACACCTTCAAACATGGTTGTCAAACATTTTTCAAAATCTTGTCTCAACATTCAAGTCACTTAGATTTAGGTTCATCCTAGGTTTGCATTTTGTAAATTCACTGTCAATTACCAAGGTTAAGTTTCACCTAGGTCATACTCCTTTGCATATCAATAAAAGTCATCCATTTGCATGTGTCCTCTTGCATTAGAGTAATACCATTTCATAATTCAAACTTAGGTTGACATTGTCATACATTTGCATTTGCATAAACTAGGTTTCTTCATTAAGCTTAGGTCATTATCATATCATATTAGGGTCATTTGCATAGTAATTTTCCCTTTGCATATAGTGTCAAAACTAGGTTTTGTCATACTTGACTAATTGCAAATCTTTGATAAACCCTAAGTCATTGTTAGGAGGTCTAGACCTTATCAAACCTTTTCTCTTTTTGTCATCAATGTCATTTGGTCAAACCTAGCTTAGTATCCAAGCATATAGGGGAGACATTGTCATTTTGTCCTTTTGTCACTTGGTCCTTTTGTCCTTTGAGGTCTAGACATCATTTCAATTTCCTAAGGGTCTCTTTTTAGATTTGCATTTCAAAAAGTTTGTCAAAATATTGAAAAACAACCAAAACCATAGGTTGCATTCTTGCCATAGATTACATTTTCATTTATTTAGTTTGCATTTAGTTGCATATCATATATCATCCTTGAAAAATTCCAAAAAAATATTGCATTGCATAGTGACATGTCTATTGAAACAAAGTTTCAAGCACCAATGATGCAAAAAAGTTTGACGTATCAATCGACAATGCAATTGAATTTTAATCCAAGGCAATCACAATTATATCCAACCCAACAACAAGGCAATATCGGTCAAACTTTTTATGATGAAACAAGTCTCCAAATACAAAAATTAGAGGAGAAACTAGCTCAAGAATATGAGATATTGGAACAAAGAGTGAAAAACATTGAGAAGAATAGATCACAAATGTCCAAAGTGTTTCAAAAATTTCTAGGTCGAAATCCAAAGATTGAGCCAATTGATGTAAGATCTCTTCTTGAACGATCAGACATACCAGCTCTCCTCTCACAAATAGAGATGATGAAACAATTTCAAGAAAAGAGACAACATCAATTTCAACATTATGTGCCTCCACAACAAGAACAAGAATGTGTTTACTATCAATCAAATTTTCAACCATCACAACCAATTGTTCAACATTTCCAACATATACAACCAACACAACCAATTGTCCAATTTCAACAATATGTCCAACCAACTATACAATGTCCACAAATAGTCCAACCAATGGTGGAATATCAACAAGTACAAGTTCAATCAACATATCAATGTCAACAACCACAACCAAACATTCAAAAACAAAGGTTGCAGCACACACCAACCCGAGTTTCAAACATGTCAGAACAATTGAACCAAGTCCAAAATCAAAACATGACATCAAACCAAGACCAACTCCTTGCCAAACAAGTTCAAATTCCAGATACAACCATGTCAAAACCTCAAAAGAGAGGTGGCTTTATTGCAATGCTCTTAAGGAAACTACCAAGTGAGTTCTTTGAGGAAGATCAAAATAATACACTTATGTCTAGCAATGCCTCATCCCCTCGCAAGCAAATTGACTCTCTAGTGGCATCTATCCGTACCTCTTTAGAAGTTTCACAAGAACCTTCCATATTGTCCTCATCAAACAATACACCCAAGGATGAAATTAGCCAAGGGCTATCCATAATTGATTGCCAAGATAATCCAATTCATGATGCACATCCTTGTCATGTTTCAGAAATACAAGACCCAATGCCACCATGCACTTTATTGCCATTACCTATTTTAGAGGACCCCATTCGAAGTCCCTCTTCCTCATGTTCAAGCATTGATTCCTTGACAGAATCCATCACAAATGTTCAAAGAGCATTTCCTTCATGCCAAAACATTGATCCCTTGTCAGAATCCCACATGCATATCCAAAGTCCAACCTCATGTCCAGAGGATAATTTGGAGCACGAAGAAATGAGTCCTAAAGAAAATCAAGATCAAGATTTTGAAACCTTATCATCCCATCCAATTGTTGACCAGGACCCCATGTTCCCAGACACTCACGATGATTCCCCTATTCTTGTCCATCCTATCCAAAGTCCCATTGACACTCCATTCCCCGAGCAAGATCAAGATATCCCAGTCCATCCAAATCCAAATGATCCCATTCCTATCCAAGAGCACAATATCCTTTCAAATCCCATTGACATTCAAGATATCCTTTCCATCTTTTCCAATGATCCCATTAAAATTCTAGAGCAAAGCACCTTTAAAGAGGATTCCAATGATCTTCCTCCTTGTCAAGATCAAATTATTCCTTTAAATCCTCCATAAGATCCTTTTTTTCCTCCATTTCCTTGTCTTAATCCTCCATATACACTCCAAGATTGCATTTCTTTTGATGATCCCATTATTTCTCCCATTCCATCTCTTGAAGAGCTTGTCATTGAACCATGTCCACTACACAATCCTAGTCCCCCTCATGATCCTAATCCCCCTCATGATTCTAACGTGTTAGTGCAAGATGTTCATGAACCCTCGACATGCATAATGGGTTCTTCCACTTTGGTGCAATCAGATCCACTTCAAGATCTCACTATTTCTCTCATATCATATCCACCTCATAATGGACTCGCATCTTCTTCCCAAAGAAAAGAGTATCCTACAAGTCAAGATATTCATAAAGGCCAAGGGGTAGACCTTCACAAGAAAGAACTCCTCAATATCAAAGAAGATCTTAAGGGTCATGTCTACACAACTCACTCTCAAGATGTTGGTATCCCTTCCCCTTCATACCTTCCATCCATCTTAGGTCCTTATATCCCTTTGTCCTCTATGCAAGGTCAGCAAAGGCACACATCCTTGAGTAAATTTCATCAATCCAAAAGAATTCCATTTCATTCATATCCATCCATGCATTCCTTTCCCCCTCCAAGCAATTTGGATGCCAAGTATAAATGTCATAAGTCTAGCAATCCACATGTATTCAAGGATCAACATGTCCAATATAATCGACATGTCAAAACAAAGAACAATATGATCTATAAAGAAAAAAATATATCCAAAAGGCCACAAAGGCCCACTGAGAAAAATAAAGCAAAGTCAAAATATATATGGGTTCCTAAATCCCTTGTGCAAGCAATGCACTCCAAGGAACCACAAAAGCATGAAAAATCAAAAACCATGTGGATCCCTAAGCGGCTCCTTGAAGCACAAAAGCCTAAAGAAACATCAAAATTGGCATCTAAAATTGCTATTCCTCCATCCAAAATTTCCAATTCTATTCCTCCACCACCTTCTTCATCTATTTTGGGCCCTTGTGTCCCAAAATCCATAGCCTTTCCTTCCTCAAAATCTCCATATCCAAAACCCACTCTTCCTCCATTAGTCCATCACTCCTCAAGGTGTGTTCCAATGTTGATCTTGCCTTCATTTTCATCCACTAAAGCCCAATTCTTCCAATACCCTATCCATTATCTAATGCATATTTTTCATCCTTCGATCCCTTTGATCCAATCCTTTGCATAAATCCTCGCCTTAATTTCATCTTATTTTCCATGTCCTTATCCTACCAACGTCTTTGAGCATACTTTTTAAAGGTCATGGTCCATTTTTTTCAAGGCTACTATCCAAACAAAAAATATGTTTGAGTCCTTCTTCCATCCCCTATCATGTGTCCATCTTTTATTGAAAAAGTCAAAACACAAAAAAAAAAAAAAGTGGAAAAAAAAAAGACAAAAAAAGAACAAAAAATGTAACGCAAAAAAAATAATTCGTCCACTAGTGAAAACCTGGCAAACAGGCGCCTTGGGCAAGTACCATGATGAAAACCTGGAAAATAGGTGTCATGTGTAATTTATGAACTTCTTGCACACCACACTTGGGGGCAGGTTTTATCCTATCATATCCTTTTGTCCTTCATTGTTTCATTATCCTATCAAACCCCTGTCATTACCCTTCATATCCTATTGTCCCTCATGTCCATATCCCCTTTTTCCACCTTTGATCTTGACAAGGTTGAGGATTGTCATGAGCATCATGCATCTTGTTTGCAGATTTTAGTCTATCATAGCTTTTGGTCTTTATCCATTTGCTTATTACAACCTTTCATTCATATTCCCTAGCTTATTGCAACTTTTTGCCACTATCTTGTATCCTATCCCGACCTTCAGTCCATGTCCCTTATCCATTCTTGGTCTTGCTTATCCTATCCATATCTTATCACTATCCATACACTCTTTTTCATTCCTTGATCTTGATCTGACATAACGATGCAAAATTTAACATATTTTTCAAAAACCTCTTGACATGTCCCTCATGCCATGTTCCTGTTTTACATTGTCATATCCAATCTCTTGTCCCATCACACAATAGCCCTTGAAAATTGCATCCGTATTGTCTCCATAATAAAAGGCCTTTGTCTTCCCTCTATCCACCAACATTTCAGAAAGCCTATTTATTCACCTGTCATATTCCTTGCCTTGCTAGACATTGGGGGCAAAATCATAAAAATTGAAAAATGTCCTAAAAAAATCATAAAAATTGAAAAATGTCTTGAAAAAATCATAAAAGTTGAAAAATGTCCTGAAATAATTCAAAAAAATTGAAAAATGTTCTGAAATACTTCAAAAAAATTGAAAAATGTCCTGAAATAACTTCAAAAAAATTGAAAAATGTCTTGAAATAATTCAAAAAAAATTGAAAAATGTCCTAAAATAATTCAAAAAAAATTGAAAAATGTCTTGAAATAATTCAAAAAAAATTGAAAATGTCTTTAAATAATCCAAGAAAATCAAAAAATGTCCTGAAAAAATCCCTAAAAAGTCAAATAAAGTCCTGAAAAAATGAACACAAAAAAATTGTAAAAACTTGAAAAGCATTTTGCAATAAATAACCCCTCATAGACAGATCACTGAGCATCCCTCCGACGACACACAATCATACACTGTGCTTTAATGAAATCATGCTTAAATAGATGAACTTTTCAATCAAACCAGACATTCAAACTGATCACACTTGTCATATCAATCAATCGCAAATTTATTTGTCCTTGTCACTACTATCATGGGTCTTATACAGGGTGTGGTATACTAAAACCAGACTGTGTCATGTCTTAGATGGGGTACCGCATTCCCTGAAACCAGATAGCATGATCGTCCTATCAGCACTTTCAACTTTTGACAATGAAGATCAAGATGTTTGTTTGACTTGTTGGAATTTGTGCATCTTATCTTTTTACTGATTTATCTTTGGCTTCGATCATGTTCCTATGTTGCTCGATGATGTCACTGAGTGATTTAGAGTGATCAGGATGGTTCATGGTCCCTTTCTTTTTTGTTGTGATTGTTGTTTGTCTGTGATGTGTCTGTCTTTTGCAAAAAGGGTTGCATTTCAGCTCTGGCCTTCAATGCCATGATGCTACACATCCATTTTGCTACATTAAAATAAAGGTTCTCACCTACAAAGTGCATTACTAAAAGCAAGTTTTTTTCTTCATCTCTAACTATCCTCTATCTCATTTCTTCTTACTAACATTTCTTCCGTCAGTTCGGATAGTCAGTTTGGTCTAGTGCTCCGATTTCCCCAAACACATATGCTGCATCTTGCATCCATTCGGTTAGTACATTTGCATTATATCAAACATCACATCAAGCATTTTATCCATTTCATATTATAAATGCATCAAAAACACATAAAAAAAATATATATCCATACATGTTCCACAATGGTACATAAACAGTGCATAAGTCATCCATACATGGAAAATAACTATCAGTCATAACACATTGCATCCCATCATATCGATGCATATCATATCATATGTCATAATAATATCGGAGTACAAAATTGGACTATTTGTCCTAAGTATGGCCCGTAGGCTGACTACAAAATATCAAACTACATAATGTCATTTGTCTCTGTCCTAAGGAGCATGTGCCTCTATCACTGGGTGCTCCCTCTATCCTCCTCATCCCTGCCATGTCTCATAGATGATGTCCTTCCTGGTCCTGGCTGTAGTGGTCTCATAGGTCCACTCACCCCCATGCTGCTCAATGATCGTCGAGAGCGTGCCCTGCTCTCTGTCCTCGATCGTGCCCGATATGATGCTGCTCTCTACTCTAGTGGAACTGCACTCTCATATAGTGTCCTCCAATGACGTATCTCCTCTCCGGTCTCTACCAACATCTGTGCCATCTCACGTGCACTGGCATCCCTAATCGACCCAATATACTTAGTAACTCTCTGTTCTTATCCCTGTGCCTGAGCTACTGTTGTATCTTGAGCCGCTGTGAGTCTGGCTATCTCCACTCTGAACTGATCCTGCTCTATCCTCAAGATGGCATTCTGTCTCTCTAATGTCACAATATGATCATGCTAACTCGCTATGGTAGCCCTGCACATCTTCATCTCCTCTATCCTAGCTGTCTCCGGCTTTATGGGTATATCCTGCAATGACTCCTGCTCGACTGAATCTGGCTCATGATCGTCATCCCTCTCATCATCTCCATCCTTGTCATCCTCCTCATCCTCATCATCTCCATCCTTGTCATCCTCCTCATCCTCATCATCTCCCTCCTCCTCTCTTGCAAGTGGGAAGTCCTCCTGTCTCCTCGGTACTGGAATATCAGGATCTGTCAATGGCACTGGCCGTCATCGTGCAAACCATTTCTCATACTCCTCTGTCATCTCGACATCCTCCCCCTTTGATCTCCAATCCCACTATCTCTGTTGTAGTTGTGTGAAGTTAGCATATGCTATGTGTGGCTGAATCATACTCCCCCACTGACTCGTCTCTATGAGATCGGGCAAAGTGTGCAGTCCTCCTAGGTACATCCTGCCTCTCTCCAAACTGTCATCTGACTCTCTCTGGTAGGTACATCTCAATCACTTTTTGGCAATTCACTGGTCACCCAATCAGGTACCTCTCCAATCTACAATATGACAGCTCATTACTATCATCTGACCATCCAGGGCAAACACGATATGGCCTCCATGTGAACTCTCTCAGTCTGTCTAACTCATGTCGCTAATACAATATGTATCCAAATGAACCCTATCTCAGTGCTCCCCCATAGTAGTACACATATGGTCAATGTAGTAATACCTGTCTCTCTGCAATCAGTTGACATATGGCTACGTGCTCGAATGCCCATACCTGTAATAGTGTGACTCCACAGCTCAAAGTCTGCACTCCCTGATATGCTATCTGATGCAACTGAAAATATAGCATAGCCAGTACACATGGTCCCCATGCGTACACCATCCCTTCTGTCGCCATCCACTCTAGCAATATTCCCCATCCAATAGGGAATCCATGTCCTCGTCTGTCTCCTACTAGTAGACATGCTATAACCACTACTATCACCACATATCGTCGATCATACTCTGATGCCATGGTCTCCCAGCCGATCTCCCTCTCTATGATATCCAGATCATCTGTGTCACACTCAAATAATCTACACAACACCTCTCTCCCTATTATTTGGTCATACTCTATCATCTCCCCATGAATTGGAATGCGGAGGATACGCCATACATCTTCTAGTGTCACAGTCGCCTCTCTAGTCGCCAAATGGAGCGAGGAGGTCTCTGAATGCCATTGCTCTACCAATGCAGTAAGCAGTCTTGTGTTTGCCCTAATCTTGGGCATGAATGTGATATAGTATATTCCAAGTCCTGCTAATGTATCTCTGTCCATGCTCCTGAGTCTATGTCGTAACATGAAGCAGTCTGGTCAGTTCTCCCGCGTGATCAATGGCTACTATCGACTCTGCATCACAATTGGGGCACATTTTGTCAGTTTTAGGGTTTTCTCCTATGGGTTGCATTTCCTTGTTTCATGTCCAAATTAGGGTGTTTTTACTCTATTTTGACCTATCCTATTCTTATCCCCCTTTTCGGGATCATTCGCATGCCAATTTTGACCAAATTAGGGTTGCTAATGCACAACTGCGCCTGTGTGCTCACTCCTACACCTGTGTAACACAACCTATGCCTATGTCCCCTACACAAGTGCAGAAGACCCTACACAAGCACAGGATTCACCCTACACAAGCGCAGATGTCACTTTCTGCATTTTTTGTGGGCCCCGCAATGTCCCGCAAGCCAGTCAAATTCATAAAATTGAAAACATGGGTTTTTGAGACACATACCACTACTCCCACATCATCTGGTCATCTATACATGTGTACACATTCTCTGAGGTGATCTACCCTTGGAATGTTCACCATCTCTCTGCACTTGTCCTTTTCCGGAGCAACAAATCCTCCTCTTTGGCTAGTGCAAATGAGCAATTTTCACTCTCTTTGTCTCATTTATAGATCTTTGTCAGTGCATAGATGGATGTGCACTCTCTCCATCTCATGTTGTTTGCAGTCTTTTGCACCTTCAATTGCTTGTCCTTCATGCATCTGCTCACCAATTGTCAGTCTGTTTGCTCCTATCATGTTCTATCATTATTATAGATCAATTGGCCTCTTTTCTGCATGTTTCCGGCCAATTCCTTGAGGGGACATGCATATGTCATTGTTAGTGTCTGGGGCATTTTCATTATTGTTCTTTGAAACAATGCTTAAAATCGCATTGTCTCAAAGAGGGGTAAAATGTAGACATCTAAAAATGGTCAACACTTGCGGAGTCATACTTTAACATTTGCACATTGCCTTATTTTAGGGTTTTTGCGTCGCATTAACATTTCTTCTATGTCACGCACTTGGTCTTTATCATTTGCGAGCATCGAGTCCTTCTTCTACATTCCTCATTTTTCTCGCTCTCGAATATGGTCTTGTCGACAATAATCTTCAGTCATGATTTTGGTCAATCTTATCTTGTCGCATCAATGTGCGTGCTAATTTGTCATCATTTTGGACATCGTCAATCCTAATTAGGGTTTTGTCCTCTTACCAATCTTGTCATCATGTGATCAATTTGTCATTAATCATTGTCATTTTCAATCTTATTATCTTGCAATCAGTTTGTCATCAATCTTGTCGTCTTGTGATTGATTTGTCATCGATCGTTGACATTTTCAATCTTGTCGTCTTGCAATCTATTTTGTCATCGATCCTTGTCCTCTTGTCAATTTTGTCATTTTGCGATCGATTTGTCATTGATCGTCTTCTTTCTCAATTATGTCAATTTGGATCAATTGGTCATTGTTTCTCATCAATTGGCGCATTTATCAATCAAATCATTTATCAGCATTGGTCTTTTATCAAGTCAAAATCATGATCAAATCGAATCGATATCAATTATCCTTTGTCAAGACCTAATTGTCATCCTTGCATTTCTAATTCATCTTTTAGGGTTTCATGATTTTATTCATTTAACCCTGTTTGTCATTTCTCCCTCTAGGTTAAATAATTTATTTATTTATCCTAAGTCTTCTTGTCACAATTAAATATTTATTTAATTGGCTAATTAATTTCTCCTTTCTTTCTGAATTAATTAATGAATGAAAAAATATTAATTAATTTACTAATTTCTCCTAATTCCTAATTTTCTAATTTTCATCAATTTTCTAATTTCCTAATTTCTAATTCATCTAATTTTCTATTTTCTCTAATATTTCTCCTAATTTCATGGGAATGACATTTCAAGTTGTCATAATTTGTCATAATTGACAATCAATCAATTTTGACATAGAAATTTGTCATAATTTTGTCAAGATTATCAATCAATCAATTTTCATAGAAAGTGCAAATTTGTCATAATTTGTCATGTTTTTCATTCTTGATTTGCAATTTCCATTTGAATCAAATTCATGCTAATCTTGTCATCTCTCCAATTTCTCTATAAATTGGATGAATTTCTTCAATCAAAGCCCCTGATCCCTGATCCTTGGTGGAATCAATCACGCTTCGAGTATTCTTGCGCTATCATCTTGTCTACTTGCTTTCACATCATGCTCATGCACTAGTAGGTGAGATCCACAACAAAGCTATTTGAAGGAGAAAGAAGGACAATGGAGCCACATGAAGGAGACATTCAAGTTTGCAATGGTTTGTGTTTGAATTGATGTCTTGTTTTCATGTCTTTATTGAGTGTTTTTAGGATTGTTATCATTGCAATTGAGTTTTCATGATTGAAATAGGCCAAATTCCTATTTTCTTTGATGATTTCCACATTTCCTAGCTACAATACTATTCTCAGATGATGTCTCAATTTGTTCCACCATCTCTTGAGAGTCCTAGAAATCATCAAACAATATTCTTCTAACTTTTAGAGATTTTTGCATTTGTTTTTGCATGTCAGCAATCACTTGATTAGCATGATCCAATTCATTTTGAAGATTCATAATTCTCTGAGATTGTTTGTAGCCTTCCATTGATAAGGTCTTTCTCTTTAGGCAGTTAAACCCTTTTCCAAGATTCAAGCTCTGATACCAATTATTAGGCCCAATATGGAAAGCTAATGTACTAAGAAGGGAGGGGTGAATCAGTACTTCAAAACATTTCTTCAATAATAACTTTACTGTTAAGCATAAACTAAAAACTGTTGTAACATAATATATGTAAAGCGGAAAATCGCGATCGAACCCTAGTTGTTCTCCCCTCTTCCAACTCTGAGGAGAGAGAAGGGAGGTTTGCTAGGATTCGATGGTTTTCACTTAGGGGAGAGACTTTACATTCAAAAGAGGGGTTGAAACTCATAAGATCCAATCCCACGCAATGTAAGATTGGATGCTAAATGAATTTCAAGGGTTAGGAAAGCAAGGCTACCCTCTTTTGTAAAGAATGTTGTTAAGGAAATTAAGCTAAGAATACATAGAAAGTCATAAAGATTCACTTATAAACTGAGTTCAGGTTATAGGATGAAGCTGCGGACCTGGAATTAGTAGTAGAATGTCGATACGGCACTGTCCTGCAAATTTGAGCAAAAGTTGTCGGGACGATGGCGCCCGGCGCCACGGTCCTCCGAAAAATCCGCGAAACGAAGGGGGATCGGTTCGTCTCTGCACAAGGATTCCAGATCTTCAATTTCAGCCGCGTACCTAGAACCTACACACAGAAAAGCGAAGACGATTGGGGGGTTAGGGATTGGGGGTTTGCCTTTAGGTCAAACCCCGGTTTTGGAATTAACCAAGAAATGAGCAAGAGCTGTAAATGTAAATGACTGTAAAACAAGTACTAATACCTTGTTCTAAGGATGTTTGTATCCTTATGTGCGAAGGTATAGATGTTGTATGTTGTATGTTGTAGCATGTAGTATGTGATCTCCTCTTCAATGGTTGAATCCTTGACTTGAATGCAACACTTAGCCTTGAATGGAGACTTGAAATGATCAATTGCTTGAAGGAATGCTTGAATGCTTGAATGTTTGAATGTTTGAGTATAGTTTCCATGCTTTTTTCCTCATTCATCTGTGTTCCCAAATGAGAGAGGAAAATGTAGTTTATATACTTGTCATTTAGGGCTGATAGACTGATTTTCCCGACCTTAGGCCGACCAGGAAAGTTAATTTCCAAATTGCAAACAAAAAGACCCGAGCCCCTTAGGAGACCAGGCCCAAAATAGGACCCAGGGACCAGGGCGCTGGGTGCTCTGGTCCCGCCTCCCAGGACAGCAGGGTGCAAGGAGGTTCAGGCCAGGGTGCTTGAAAAATGCAGTTTTCAGTGTCGTGAGCAAGTTTCAGGGTCTCCATTCAGGTTGCGTGTTGCGTCGCCATCGTGAAGACCGAAATGCAGTCGAAATTGCAAGTGTCACAATTTTAGGACGCTACATTTAGCCCCCACTTTAGCGGGAGTATGTATGCTCATACTTCGGGTAAAGTACAAGGAAACAACATTGAAAGACTTTTCACCACGTCAAGGAGGCAAGATACACCAAGCCCCCAGTGGACTAAGGATCTTACGACTTCGATTGACAAAGTAAAAGGGAAGATCACGAGGGAGAACCATGACTGTCAGTAGTAAGTTTCCCTCACTATGAGTCATGCAAGAAAGATATCAAAAATTTTCAAGGCAAGGTTAAATTTACCAAGAAATTTTCAAGTATCTTGAAAAGATATGAACGGGATGTATGCCCCCCTACCTTAAAGCGATCGCACACGCCTCACCGGGGGTGATTGTTTTAACGTAGTGATACACATAAGAAATGAGAAAGGAGCACGTTATCGCAAGGATTTAGCCCCCAAGTGTGACATAAACCCAAGGATAATAGACACAAAACATAAAGCATGAGGTGACTTCACTTTCCTTGGGGTCAGTATGCTGTATGATAATTCATGTATATATATCATATGTATGTATGCATAATTGTTCTTCATTCCCCAATCAAGGAAGGTCACCTAGAAGAAGGGAACACATGTGTCTTTTGAGTCAACATGAGAGAGACCGAGAGATCTCAATGCCTTGCATCGTCCTCAAGTAGACAACACCAAGGACAACAAATAGAAGAATGAGAGTAACATATAGAAGAAGTAACAAAAGAGAGGGGGAGAGAATCTGCTATGCTAATGTAACTAGTCTAGCACGTCATCTACCCCCCGATCTTGCTGATCAATGTTTCGGGAAGGCCGGGAACACGCTAGAGGAGGAACATCCAACACAGCAGATGGAGCTATCACAAGATCCAAACAAGGGCTATGTTCATGTTCCGAGCCACATTGTTCTTGTCTAGGAGCTAGGATAAGTGCTTTAGAAAATTCATTAGATAAATGGTTATCAACATCAACAAGTTCATATTCACTATCAGAAGCAAGAGGAGTAACATTTTCATCTATATCATCATCAAGATTTATAAAAATAGGATCTTTAACTCGCACAGGATCAAGACCATCATGCATCTTATGTTTAGGAGATTTAGGCTCAATGTCCGGCTGAGGAGAAAATAGAATAATGCTTGTTGAAGGTGTTTTTAGAGATTGCAAAGTTTGAGAAGCAACTGCCTGAGCTCTAAGACGACGCTTTCGTCGGCGTTCACGTGCAGAACGATTTCGTCTAGTCTTAGTAGGAAGTGGAGAAGATTGAGGAGGAGGAGGAATGTTCTCATCCTTAGCACTTGGGTGTTTAGGTTGTGGTCTCTTAGGCTGGATAATAGGAGAAGAAGAAGGTCTCTTCTCTTTATAAAAAGAAGGAGGAGGAACTGCTCCATATAAGGGAAGAATATTTGGTTTAGGGAGAAGACCAAGTCCATCATGATGAGGAGGTATAGGTCTACTCTTAGGAAGTTTATTAGGCATAGACATAGTCACATCCATAGGTATGGGTTGGGAATCTTCTTGAGGAAAGACATTAGTTTTATCTTTCAAAGGAAGAACTTCCTTCTCAAGAATGATAGGAATGTCAAGTTTAGGTGTTCTAGGTTCACTTAGAGATAAGATCATATCTGTTTTCCACTTTTGATAAGATTTGAAAAGATGATCACTTCGCGGAGGAAGAGATTGGAATTGTTTAGGCCAAAAGTAATCTATAGGAACACTAGAAGTTCTTTCAGCTGGTTTAAAGAGACTATAATTGACAGTAACGACTTCACCATTATGGGGAAATTTCAAACACTTATGAATAGGAGAAGCAATAGCTTTCATGGAAGATAGCCAAGGATAGCCAAGCTTCACACGAAATTGTTCGGAAGATGGAATAATAGCAAAGTTCACATCAAGGGATTTGTTATGGACTCCAATAGGCAATGTAATAGAACCAATTGCGGGAGAAGAAAATGCATCAAATAATTTCACAATCACATCTGTTTTGTCATAGATCACTTGATTCAATTGCAAAGTAAAAAGAAATTCTTCAGTAATAACATTAATCATGCACGAAGGATCAATGAGCACCCCACGACAAGGTGTATTCTTGACTTTTGCAACTATGTATAAAGGACCATCAAGTGCCCTAATGGTTTCACTGGAATCAAATGTGATGGAAGGTTCTTCAGGGATTTCTTGCTGCTCTACAAAGTTAATCACATTCGGGGTCATAGACACAAGACCATCAGATGAAAGAGAGGAATCATTAGCCTCAATTGCATTAGAGGTATGAGAAGGCAATGGATCAGTGAAAATCTGAAGATTTTGGTTAGGAGGAGCTACAGATGTGTTGCCTTTATCATTCACTCCAGAAACAGAAATAGTATTATTATCAATCAAATCTTGAATTTTACCCTTTAAAGAAAAACATTTTTCAGTATCATGACCAGGCTGACGATGAAATTGACAAAAGGCTTTGTTATCAAAATAAGGTGAAGTAATCTTTGCAGGATCAATTTGTCTTATAGGAGGAAGAGTAAGCACATTTTGTTCCAATAACTTATTCATAATACTATGCAATGATTCATTCAAAGGAGTATACTTTCTTTCTTTCTTGAAAAATTTAGAAATAGGAGGCACACCTGATGCTGCATTCACATTGTTGTTGATGATGTTTTCATTGAATTTGATGGAATCTCTGTTCGGTTTAAACTTCCCAAATGGTTGTTGACTGCTATCACCCTTATCACTCGGAGCCATAGGATGTGATTGTTCCATTTGACTCACAGTCAGTTGATAATTGTGAAGAGTTGCACACAACTGTTGGAAAGAAGTAAACTCAGAAAATAGAAGTTTGTCTCGAATATCTTTTTGTAAATTAGAAATAAAGATTCTTTGAATATCATTGTCAGGCACTGGAAAAGAAATTTGAGCATACAAATGCTTATATCTACCAATGAAATCAGTCACTTTTTCTTTAACACCTTGTTTACAATGCATTAAATCAATCAAAGTAACTTTAGGACTTATATTGTTTTGAAATTGTTGAATGAAAGCATTTGCAAGTTATTCGAAAGAAGTAATAGAATAGGAAGGCAACGAGCAATACCATTGTAGGGCTTTGTCTCTTAATGTTCTAGTAAACAGTTTTGCAAGCAACCTTTGGTCATAAGCAAAATCGGTACATATTGTTTGAAAAGTCTTAACATGTGTTAGAGGATCTCCTTTACCATTATAAAGTTTCAAATGCGGGATTTCAACATGTTTAGGAGGGATAGCTCGAACAATGTCAAGAGAAAGTGGGCTCGCAACGTCAAATGTAGGCACACTAAACTTAGATTGATTCATAGAGGCAATTTGTTGCTGTAAAGAAGAGACAGTTTGTGCAAGATTGTTAATGGTCGCTTCGGTCGAAGAATTCATATTGGATGTGTTAGATTGAGATGGAGGTGTTATGTTATTGAAAGAAGGTAAAGAGTAAGGTGGTGGGACTCTATGATAATTAATCATAGGAGATGATTGGACAAGAGGAACACTACAAGGAGGAATGGAATGGTTAAATGAATTGCCCCCTTGCGTCATGTTCATTTGTGAAGATGTAATAGGAACACTCATTGGAGGAATGAATGAAGAAGTCGGATTGAATGAAAGAAGAGGGTTAATTGAAGAAAAAGGGTTGCCCCCATGACTGGTGATCATAGGAGGAATGTCTTGTGTTGAAGTAGCCATTATGTTTGATGTAAAGGTAGGTATACTAGCAATAGGAGTTGTCAAAGGAATAGAATGATTGACTTGAGTAGGAGGTTGTGTATAACCTAAGGTTTCGGCACAACTCTTCATAGGCATCACATTTGAATCCACAATGTGTGCAATACCACGCAAAATATCAATTCCATTCTTATCACTTTGAAGCATACGTTTTAGACCCTCAATTAAAGGAAGAGCTTGACTATTAGGGTATTCTTGAGACATCCATTGTCGAAAATTGTCAAATTGGTTATCCAATTTCGAAAGTTGTTCTACAGAAACCTCATGGAGAGCTTCTTCATCATTAGGAGGATTAGAGGAATTACCCATGTCCTCGTTAAAAAGGCTATTCAAATTAGGTTCCATCTCCTCAGTAATTAAACCTCGGCAAGACTTAATTCTAAGGCTTCGTCTAACGGGAATAGTGTAGGTAGGGCTTATTGTTGTAAAACTCATGCACTAGAAAGAGAGAGAAGATTTTGAATTTAGAGGTAGCAATTTTCAGTAAAATCAGCCAATCTTCTGGATTTAAGCTGTTAAATGCAATCACAACAGTCTCCCGAAATTTCAGAAAAAATGTCCGGGACCGTGGCGCCCGGAGTGCAACACGGTCCTTGCAACTTTTTTTGAAATTTGCAGGGATGAAAGGTATGATGATTTTAGAGCTAATCTGAAAAAATTGAGTGATTTTACGATCTGTAGATAGGCCAAATTAAAGTTGCAATCTCAAAATTGAACCCTATCAAGATTGTCGAAAAATGCAAAAATTTGAATTTTGAAAAAGAGAGGGAAACTGAAATTTTGAATTTTATGATTTTAGAGGGAATGTCAAGAGCAATGCAAATTTTGAAATTTGAAAATTGACTCAATTTCACGCAAAATTCAATTTTGAAAGCGGAAATCGAAGTTGTTGTAATTAAACACTTAATTTCAAAAGTCACAAAATGCAAGAATTTGAATAAAGCACTGAAATTTCGAATGAATGCAAACACAATTTTCAGATTTATGATAATAAAAACGCAATTTTGACACAAAATTTCAATTTCAATGATTTTTGAATGATTAGAAGCCTTAGACCAAGCAATCGCAAGACCAACTTTGACTGTAATTTTGAAAGTGTTATAATTGACAAAATCAGCCAAAATTCTGGATTTTAGCAGGAAAATACAGCAAGATCTCGCTCCTGAAATTTTGGAAAAAATGTCGGGGACGATGGCACTCGGAGTGCAACACGGTCCTTGCAACTTTTTTCCAAATTTTCAGGGATGAAGGATATTGTGATTTTATTGCAGAATCCAAAGTTACAGCTGATTTGGAGATGTTTTGATTGGTCAAATTGTCGGACAAAAGTTGAATTAAGAGGGTTTCAAAAATTAGGGTTTTGACACTTAACCACTTAATTTTCAAAATTAAAGCATAAATATGAATTGAAAATTTGTAATAGAAGGGCAGATCTGAAACAGGCATTAACATTTAGACATTTCGCAAGTTCAATTACTAAAAAGAAAATTTAGGGTTTTTATGCAATCACCTCTAAAATTTTGCAAAAGATCAAACATGGAAATGTAATCAATTTTTTCAGATCTAAGCATGAAAAATCAGAAAGGATGTTCACGTCGGGTTCACCAAAATGTAAAGTGGAAAATCGCGATCAAACCCTAGTTGTTCTCCCCTCTTCCAACTCCGAGGAGAGAGAAGGGAGGTTTGCTAGGATTCGATGGTTTTCACTTAGGGGAGAGACTTTACATTCAAAAGAGGGGTTGAAACTCATAAGATCCAATCCCACGCAATGTAAGATTGGATGCTAAATGAATTTCAAGCGCTAGGAAAGCAAGGCTACCCTCTTTTGTAAAGAATGTTGTTAAGGAAATTAAGCTAAGAATACATAGAAAGTCATAAAGATTCACTTATAAACTGAGTTCGGGTTATAGGATGAAGATGCAGACCTGGAATTAGTAGTAGAATGTCGATACGGCACTGTCCTGCAAATTTGAGCAAAAGTTGTCGGGACGATGGCGCCCGGCGCCACGGTCCTCCGAAAAATCCGCGAAACGAAGGGGGATCGGTTCATCTCTACACAAGGATTCCAGATCTTCAATTTCAGCCGCGTACCTGCAACCTACACACAGAAAAGCGAAGACGATTGGGGGGTTAGGGATTGGGGGTTTGCCTTTAGGTCAAACCCCGGTTTTGGAATTAACCAAGAAATGAGCAAGAGCTGTAAATGTAAATGACTATAAAACAAGTACTAATACCTTGTTCTAAGGATGTTTGTATCCTTATGTGCGAAGGTATAGATGTTGTATGTTGTATGTTGTAGCATGTAGTATGTGATCTCCTCTTCAATGGTTGAATCCTTGACTTGAATGCAACACTTAGCCTTGAATGGAGACTTGAAATGATCAATTGCTTGAAGGAATGCTTGAATGCTTGAATGTTTGAATGTTTGAGTATAGTTTCCACACTTTTTTCCTCATTCATCTGTGTTCCCAAATGAGAGAGGAAAATGTAGTTTATATACTTGTCATTTAGGGCTGATAGACTGATTTTCCCGACCTTAGGCCGACCAGGAAAGTTAATTTCCAAATTGCAAACAAAAAGACCCGAGCCCCTTAGGAGACCGGGCCCAAAATAGGACCCAGGGACTAGGGCGTTGGTCGCCATGGTCTTGGGGACCAGGGCGTTGGGCGCCCTGGTCCTGAAGGACCAGGGCGCTGGGCGCTCTGGTCCCACCTCCCGGGACAACAGGGTGCAAGGAGGTTCAAGCCAGGGTGCTTGAAAAATGCAGTTTTCAGTGTCGTGAGCAAGTTTCAGGGTCTCCATTCAGGTTGCGTGTTGCGTCACCATCGTGAAGACCGAAATGCAGTCGAAATTGCAAGTGTCGCAATTTTAGGATGCTACAATATAATGCTAAAACAAATAAATAACAATCATACATGATTCACTCATAACACATATATTTTGGTTACGCAGAAACTCTTTGTTAGAGAGAAAAACTACAGTCGGGATGGCACCCACAACTTCACTATAGCAATAATAAAGGTTGCTCAGTTAGAGCTACATATTTGGCTATTTCTGATAGCTTACCCTGTTAGGAGTATCAAGATCTTTAGATCTACCTTGCTAAAGGATTTTACAACACTTATTCTAAATGTTGCACTTGGTTAATGGCTTTACAATTTATAGACTTTGTTAGAGTCTTTTACCCTGTTAAAGGTTTCTCTTACAACTCAAAATATTACAATCAAAATCTTACAAAATATCTACAACTTCACATCTAAAATGTTATAGCAGATTCTAATTGCTCAAAAATGAGATTACCTTGCTTATAGCATACCTTGGTAAACCATAAATTGACTCGATAAACCTTTATGTTTACTCTGTTCCTTGACTATTCTCAGAAATCCTTCTCGGTGACCTCTGTGTATCTCTGTCAATTATAACACTTTGTGCTTTCTCATGATTTTTCTTTTCACATAAGTCTTGCTTCACACACATATTTAATTTTCAATTCATGTTGTATAAATAGATCTCTTGTAACGGTGATCTTGATAACTCAATGATGAACGAATAGTACCAAATGGGTACTAAGAGGGGGGGTGAATCAGTACAAGCAAAAACACACTCTTAAACTGGTTTGTCAGCAGACACTGTGCATAAATAGACAAACAGTAACACTGGTCCTTAAACAAAGTACAACCGGCAAAACCCAGAATGACTGAGACAAGCATAAACTGGTTGACACTTATCTTCTCATATAGTCTAACACTTCATTTCCATTTCACCCTAATGCATGAACAAGTAATCTACCAGCAAAGATATACATATAAGCAACTAGATCAACATGATTCACCACTTGACAGAAAACAACATAGCATCACATGAAGAAGACATCACAAATGACACACATAGTTTTCACATGGAAACCTAACTGGGAAAAACCACGGTGGGGATGAATACCCACAAGCTTGTTTTTGAACTCTTTAGAAGTTCACTTTGTTAGGAGCCTAGTCTGGTTAAAGACTAATACAATAGGTTATGTTAAGACCAATCCTGTTAGGGATCACCTGGTTAAGGGATGGCTAGAATACCCAGTTAAGGGTTAAACCCTGTTAAAGGTTACCTTGTTAGGGGATTTCAAGAACTCAATGGTTTTGAGTCACCCTGTTAAAGGATTCACAACAAGCCGGTTAAAGCTACCCTGTTAGGGGATTTCACAACTGTTGAGGTGGTTAGAGATCAACATGTATTACGATGATCTGGTGACAGCACTCAATGCCAATGCAGATCCGCTTGAGCTCCTCTTCACCTTCTGCACTTACACTCTGCAGGTATCACTTCTCTCCTCTAGTCTGGCAAGAATCACGTATCTCTTCTCTTGGATACACACACACAACTTTTGCCAACAACTTTAGAAAAAAACATAACATCAACCTTATAGGAAAACAGATAGGTCAATAGCATAAACCCTAAACCCTAAATTTGTTGGGTTAAGGAGTTCAAACGGTTCAATCCTGACCGTTGAGCACATTGCATTAATTTCAATAGTCTTGATCCAATCTCAAGACATTCTCCATCATTCATTTTCCACTAATTTCTTAGCGATTGATAACCCATCACACGCTATCAATGTTTACAGACTTCGCACATTCCTGAGGTAGATAGGAACAATCTCCTTCATGCAAGATCCTTCACGTGCACAAGGCTTATGTGGAAACACAATCTGTTCTTCATTACCATGCTAACTTATCACACAAAGTCACTAGTTGAGCCACACAAGCTTGAAGCACTTCAACCGGAAACCCTGAAGTTGGGACTACCAACCGGTAGTCATACAAAGCTTCCATATGTTGGTTCCCATAGTCATATGCCAGTTCACCTTGAACAAACACACCGCCTCACTTTGGCACAAATTCCAGTTCACAGTGTTATACCAGTTCTCACATATGTATGCCGCTTCTCATCTCTTCAGCATATTGACATCAATGACAACATACAATGTCATTATGTCCTCATACCAGTTCTTATACCGGTTCACATAATGCCAACAATCTCCCCCTTTAGCATTGATGGCAATATACAAAGATATCTCTCTGCTTCACATCTTCTCCCCAAATTTCTGCAGATATCTTCTCTGCTTCACATCTTCTCCCCCTTTGATAACAATGCCAAAGTGGAGGCACAAGCTTCTCTGTTCCATTATGCTACTCCCCCTGAGAAGTATCATCCTTCAACACATCAATCAAAAAAATTGACTATGCAATACCTGACTGATGTGGAGCAAATACCTTTAGTTCACCTCCTGAAGGGGCAGAACCCCTAATTCACCTCTTAAGTACATAAATGTAGCCTTTGGGAGAGGCTTGGTGAATATGTCTATTGACTGGTCCTTACTAGAAACATGTTCCAGTGCAATCTCTTTGTTCTAAACCTTTTCCCTCAAGAAATGATATTTAAGCTCAAAGTGCTTGGTTCTAGAATGTAAAACCAGATTTTTTGAAATATTGATAGCACTTGTGTTATCACAGAATATGCTTACTAGTTCAGATACAGGAACTTTGAAGCCATTTAATGCATGCTTCATCCAAATTGTCTGAGTGCAGTTCATGAATGTTGCAACATACTCAGCTTCTATTGTAGACTGAGAGATACAACTCTGCTTCTTACTCATCTATGAGACCAGTCTACCACCAAGAAAGAATGCACCACTGGTTGTGCTTTTCCGGTCATCTACATTACCTGCCCAATCAGCATCTATGAACACTTTCAGGTTAAAATCATTATTGTATGGATACCATAACCCATAATCAATACTTCCTTTCAGATACCTAAGAATCTGCTTGACTACAACCAAGTCAGATTCTCTTAGACTTTTCTGGAACCTTGCAGTAATGCCAACTGCATGTGCAATATCTGGTATGCTATGCACTACATAATGCAACTTACCAATCATTGATCAGTATACTTCTCATTAACCAATGCTAAGTCATCCTCTTTGGATAGTTTACAACTGGTCACCATCAGAGTACCAACCGGTTTGCTATCTTTCATGCCAAAGATCTTCAACACCTCTTTGACATACTTGGACTGAGTGATAAAGATTCCATCTTTCATCTGTTGAATCTGTAGTCCAATGAAGAGCTTAATCTCCCCTATGAGTGACATCTCAAACTCTTTCTTCATCTCATCTGCAAACTTATGACTCATCTTGTCATCTCCACCAAAGATAATGTCATCAACAAATACCTCACAGATCAGAATCTGATCTCCTTCAGTTTTCAAGTAGATATTGCTATCTTCACTTGTTCTCTTAAATCCAATTTTCACAAGATGGGAGTGTAGACATTCATACCATGCTCTAGGTGCCTGCTTTAGGCCATATAAGGCTTTATGTAGCCTACACACCATGTCACTATCTTCAGATAGGGCAAACCCATCTGGTTGCTCTATATACACCTCCTCTTCAAGCACACCATTTAGGAATGCAGATTTTACATCCATTTGATATACTTTGAATCCTTTAAAAACTACATATGCAAGAAGCATACAAACTCCTTCCAATCTGGCTACAGGAGCAAAGGTTTCTCCATAGTCTTCTCCTTCTTCTTGGGCATATCCTTTGCACACCAATCTGGCTTTGTTCCTAATCACTATGCCATCCTCATTCAGCTTATTTCTGAAGACCCATTTGGTACCAATGACATTTTTATGCTCTGGTTTGGGTACCAAGGACCACATATCATTTTTCTCTATCTAGTCAAGTTCCTCTTTATGTGCCTCTTTGAATGATTCAGGCTCAAATTCAGAGATCATACATGAGTTTTCTCTGACCTTTCTTCTTGTAAGAATTCCTACATCCTTATCTCCTATGATCTTCTTAGGATCATGATTTAGCTTGACATATCGAGGAATAGTCTTGATAGAATCCTCTTGCTTTTCTTCTTCATCCTCATCTCCATCAGTATCAGCATCTACATCTGTCAGTGTGGGAACACTATTACTGGTACTTGGTTGACTGACAAGCGGTTCCCAGAAGGTTACAACCAGTTCATTTACCGCTTATTCACTGCCAGTTTCCTCAGTTTTCTCAGAGGTTTCATCAACTCTTACATTGATGCTTTCCATAATTCTCTGAGTCCTATTGTTGAAACACTTGAGAGCTTTGCTTTTTGTGGAATACCCTAGGAATATTCCCTCATCACATTTTGCATCAAATTTGCTCTGGTGTTCTCTCCTCTTGATGTAACATTTGCTACCAAACACTCTAAAGTAGCTAACCACATGTGTCTTACCGGTCCAATACTCATAAGGAGTTTTATCCTTACCTTTCTTGATGAGTACCCAGTTCATTGTGTAGACTGTTGTGCTCACTGCTTCTCTCCAAAAGGTGTGAGCGACCTTTCCTTGAATCAACATAGTTCTAGCTGCTTCAACCATAGTTTTGTTATTCCTCTCTTCTAGGCCATTCTGCTATGGAGTCCGAGGGGCAGACAGTTGCCTTTTGATGCCATGTTCTTCATAGTACTTGTTGAATTCACTAGAAGTGAATTCCCCTCCTTGATCAGTTCTCAAGCACTTGATTCTTGTACCGCTTTCCTTCTCCACTAATGCTCTTAAAGCTCTGAACTTTACAAAAGCTTCAGACTTATCTTTCAAGAATGTAACCCAAATCATTCTTGAGTAGTCATCAGTGAGAATCATGAAGTACCTATCACCTTGCACACTCCTAGTTTTCATAGGACCACACAAATCAGTGTGCAAAAGATCAAGCAAATTGTCAGCAGTGAGAGATTTACCTTTAAAGGTTGAGGAAGACATTTTCCCTAATTGAGACTCTCTGTACAAGGTATTATCTGATTTGCTTGGCACCAGCAACCCTCTAACTACCTTGATCTTACTAGCCTTCACAATGTTATCAAAGTTTACATGGCAGAGTCTCCTATGCCATATCCAGCTCTCATCAAATTTAGCCATAAGACATGTACTTATATTTGCATTCAACTGAAATAGGTTACCTTTGGTCTGCATGTCGGTGGCTACTAATTCACCACTCTTTCCTTTGATTCTGCAAACTCCATTCTTGAATTCTAGAGTGAGACCACTATCATTCAGTTGGGCAACACTTAGAAGGTTGTGTCTGAGACCACCAACCCAATACACATTGTCAGCACTACTCTTTCCATTCAAAGAGATAGACCCTCTTCCTTTGACCATGCATGGTGCATCATTACCAAAGTGAACCACACCACCATCATACTCTTCCAAGAATAGAAACTTGCTTCAGTCACCAGTCATATGGTGAGAATAGCCACTATCAATAATCCACTCATTGGAATTATCAAACCAGGAGACAAGAGCCTTCTTGTCTGACACATCTTCCTTGACAGCAGCAAACACAATATCTTCATTTTCTTCATCTTTTGATTCTTCATCTGTGACACCTTCATCAACTACCACAAAACAGTTTCTCCGGTTTCCTCATTTGAATTTCTTGAACCTTTCTAGTTTGTCCTTGTTGTTGCCATTAGGACAGTTTACAGCAATATGTCCTATCCATTTACAAGAAAAGCATTTCAAAGGAAGCTTACCTCTGTATTTGCCAGTTCCTTTAGGAAGTTTCCTAAAGGAGAGCTTCAAATGTCATCAGAATCTCCTCATCATCCATTTCTCTATTCTATCTTAGTTCACCACTGGTGCTAGCTTCTTTTCCTTTTCTAGATGGTACAATAGAAGCTTTAAATATTGATTCGGTCTTTTGAACACTGCCATCAAAACTATTTAGCTCATAGGCTATCAACTTTTCAATGATGGAGTCTAGGGATACCTTAGTCTTGTCTATTGATCTCAACTCCTAAATAGCAGCAACCCTTATTGCATAGACCGACAATAGGGATCTCAGAACTTTTCTTACCATAGTGGAATCTTCCATTTTACCACCTGCACTCTTGATATCTCCAACAATGGTTTTGATTCTTATTCCATACTGTTGAATGGTCTCACCTTCAACCCTCCGCATGTCTTCAAACTTCCCTCTAAGGCTTTCTTCCTTAGCTTGTTTTACAAGCTCATCACCGCCATAGATATTTCCAAGAGTATCCCATACCTCTTTGGGATTTACCTTATCTTGGACATCAATAAACTCAATGTCAGATAAACAACTAATTAGGGCTTCCATGACTTGCCCATTCTCCTGCATCTCTCTCTTTTGGTCATTGGTGAGAGTACCGGTAGGGGCAACATAGGCATTCTCAACATAGCTCCAGTGTTGAGCACCCATGCTTCTGATGTATATCTTCATTCTATCTTTCCATATACTGAAATTTTCTCTGTTAAATTGTGGACCTTCCCTCTTCATCATTTGACTGGGATCTTTACCTCAAGCAGTTAAGCTTATAACATAGAAGACCTGGAGGATGCTTTGATACCAATTGATAACTCAATGATGAATGAATAGTACCAAACTGGTACTGAGAGGGGCGGTGAATCAATACAGGCAAAAACAGACTCTTAAACAGGTTTGTCAGCAAACACTGTGCATAGATAGACAAACAGTAACAACAATCCTTAAACATAGTACAACCGAAAAAACCCAAAATGACTGAGACAAGCATAAACGGTTGACACTTATCTTCTCATATAGTCGAACACTTCATTTCCATTTCACCCTAATGCATAAACAAGTAATCTACCAACAAAGATATACATATAAGCAACTAGATCAACATGATTCACCACTTGACAGAAAACAACATAGCATCACATGAAGAAGACATCACAAATGACACACATAGTTTGCACGTGGAAACCCAACTGGGAAAAACCACGGTGGGGATGAATACCCACAAGCTTGTTTTTGAACTCTTTAGAAGTTCACTCTGTTAGGAGCCTAGTCCGGTTAAAGACTAATATGATAGGTTCTGTTAGAAACCAATCTTGTTAGGGATCACCCGGTTAAGGGATGGCTAGAATACCTGGTTAAGGGTTAAACCCTATTAAAGGTTACCTTGTTAGAGGATTTCAAGAACTCAATGGTTTTGAGTCACCCTGTTAAAGGATTTACAACAAGCCAGTTAAAGCCACCCTGTTAGGGGATTTCTCAATTGTTGAGGTGGTTAGAGATCAATAGGTATTACGATGATCTGGTAACAGCACTCAATGCCAATGTAGATCTTCTTAAGCTCCTCTTCACCTTCTGCACTTACACTCTAGAGGTTCACTTCTCTCCTCTAGTCTGGCAAGAATCACATATCTCTTCTCTTGGATACACACACACAACTTTTGCCAACAACTTCAGAAAGAAGCATAACATCGACCTTATAGGAAAATAAATAGGTCAGTAGCATAAACCCTAAACCCTAAACCTGTTGGGTTAAGGAATTCAAATGGTTCAATCCTGACCGTTGAGCACATTGTATTAAATGCAACAGTCTTGATCCAATCTCAAGACATTCTCCATCGTTTGTTTTCCACCAATTTCTTGGCGGTTGATAACCCATCACACATTATCACTGTTTACAGACTTTGCACATTCCCAAGGTAGATAGGAACAATCTCCTTCATGCAAGATCCTTCACATGCACAAGGCTTACGTGGAAACATGATCTGTTCTTCATTACCATGCTAACTTATCACACAAAGTCACCGGTTGAGCCACACAAGCTTAAAGCACTTCAATCAGAAACCCTTAAGTTGGGACTACCAACCGGTAGTCATACAAAGCTTCCATGTGTTAGTTCCCATAGTCATATGCTAGTTCACCTCGAACAAACACACTGCTTCACTTTGGCACAAATGCCGGTTCACAGTGTTATATCGGTTCTCACATATGTATGTCGGTTCTCATATGCCGGTTCTCATCTCTTCAGCATATTGACATCAATGACAACATACAATGTCATTATGTCCTCATACCAGTTCTTATACCAGTTCACATAATGCCAACAGATCTTGTTCATGCTTCGATCTTACAAACATGAATCATCGAATGAATAACCATACAAATTATTTCATTGGATAGATGTCCTCAAAATCATACAAAATCTTAAGGTGCAATTTCCTATGTGATAACGGTTTCTTGTTCCTCAATCTTTGTAACACGTTTCCCATATGTGTCTAGGTTCAATAAATCTCGTAACACATTTCACTCAATGTGTATTAACTCGGTATACCATATTTGATGCTCGGTAGTCATAGAACGTTACTCGGTAGACAGCTCGGTGTATACTAAACTTTGTGACTTGTAACTTTTGTATCCGATTGCTTTGTGCTTACCGATTGAATATTTCAATAGTAATAACCGACTAGAGTATATAGAATGACTTTGGACATCAAACTAATGACAACTTAGTAAATAGTAACAGCTTGATGGTTCTTCCTTGTTCTTCTCCTCTCCAAGATCCAAATGTGTGAGTGTAGCTCTCAGCTTTAGCACTAACTATGGATGCCAAATGGAGATTCAAATGGTTGAATATGATAAACTTCCTATTGGATTGTTTAGCGTGATTGTGTTATTGGCATAGCACTTTTGGTTTTTTTTAGCATTTTTGTCAAGTTTTTAGCACTTTGGGTCTGAGTATAGAACACTCAATGTCGATGGCCTAATTTTTAGGTCAAGTTGATAGTTGATGTCAATGTTGCCATTGCATGCATGTTTGTGACTTGTGTGAGACTCAGTGTACCTATTGAGACTAGGCAATATGATGTAAATGCATGTTGATAGTCTAGGTGTTTACATGATTTAAGTTACCTGATGAGACTTAGATAGTTGAAAAAGAATCAGACGAAGTCTAGGTAATAGTCATGTTTTTTCACAGCAAGGAGATTGGCATTGTTGTTTGATTCTGTTTGTAGGAGGATTACCTAGGTATTCTACAGATGTGAGAGAGGCATCTAGCCACACAACGTTTGTGTGATCAGTTGATAGACCTCAAGATTGACTGCATATGTGATGTAGGTCTATTTTATATGATGCATCTACCCGTGATTTGTAATAAATCATTGATTACTGACTGTGATGGCCAAACGGTGGCACAAAGAGACATGCTCATTCCACCTAACAATGGGAGAGATGTCAATTACACTGGAGGATGTCTGGGGGATACTTCTGATTCTGATCACTGGTGAGCTAGTTACCTATGATAGGGCAATGGGCGAGGTGGCACTACAATGAGTGTTTCCCTACCCAGAGTTAGAGGTGTATGATAGATTTGTCCCTTGGGAGGATATAGAAGATTTATATGAGCCGCTATCAGAAGTACTATCAGGCATCATTCGAGGGCTCCTATGCCCTGATCGGAGGTCACGTGGTCTTGTTGTTAGGTGGGGATAGGTCATCAAGTGGATGGTCAGTGAGGACACTCGATATGCATGGGGGCCATGTGCATTGGCCCATTTGTATAGGGATTTGCATGACGTAGTTTCCCATGGCATCACTTCATTGGGCATACGGATCACATTGGTGCATATCTAGTCATGGGAGCACTTGCCTATTATGAGACTAGTGTGCATGATGTTTAGGGCGATTGACTAGCCCTATGCTTATATGTATGGAAGTATGATGATACAGCCCCAGCTAAGGAAGCTGGAGTACTAGAGATGAGTGTTGGATGATCTAGATACATTGATATGGTGCCCCTACCTAGATTGTGAGCAATGGGAGGATGATGCAGACACGATGCCATATGTATTCATAGTTCGGTTCCTGATTGGGTGGATGTCCTCTGTGGTTGAGAGACATTTGCCAAGTTGAGTGATGAGACAGTTTGGTCAGACATAGGGTATGCCACAAAGTTTTGTAGAGTATGCCAGAGTTGTTTGAGAGAGATTCCAGTGGGGACCTGTATTGCCCTATGATCAGGCCTTGGTATTTTTTGGACTTTACAGGTGAGGCCATGACCATATCGAGTAGAGGTGGTGGATGCGAGGGTGACAGATGAGTGTGCTGAGTATTTGGTGGCACGCCTCTTTCCATGGATCTCAAATCCAGTAGAGCCTGTGCCACCATTCGAGGATGATAAGGCATTGAGATAAGGAAAGAGGAGGAGGAGGAGATTAGATGGAGGAGGTGGTGGTCATACAGGAGGTGGAGGTGAGGGTGGAGGAGGTGGTGGTAGGGTTTTAAGGAGAGTCAGGGGTGGGCTTCCTTTGCGACTGGGACAGGGACCGGTTATACAGGGACGACCAGTAGCAGCAACAGAAGAGAGGGGAGAGGGAGGAGGAGGGCGAGATATGGGTGATGGTGGGGATGTTGGTGGGGGAGATGCAGGGATGGGTAGTGGTGGGGGTGATGTTATCGACATGGGTCAGGGAGCCATTGGTGGAGACAGGGGATAGGGAGACCTATGAGAGGTCATGATAGTGTAGCTACAGACTTGCCTGATGAACATCAAGGATCATAACCAAGATTTGGAGGCTGAGTTAGAGGACAGAGATGCAGAGATTTCTATGACGGATTCCCATCTTTTTACACGGGGGAGGCGAGATGACCACAATGCTTAGAGAGAGAGATGATGTGATAGATAGAGTGAGGCAGCTACAAGATAGCGTCCGACCATTGGAGGGAATATAGGGACAGGGTGCTACAAGAAAAGTGATGAGGGAGATTTATCGAGCAGGAGAAGAGATTGACTACTTGCAGGGTCTTTATGAGAAGGTAGTGCCAAGCAGTCAGCGAGTGATGAGCTATTCCTAGATGCGGTGGGCAATTGTGATGAGATAAATGTATACTTTATTTTGATGAGATGCATTTATGTGATGACATGATTATTTTATGCATGATGATGACATTATTTGATATGTTGATACTAACATGTGGATGCAGGTTATTTGTGAAGTATGCAATGATTTTGATCATATTTATATGTATGATGTTGATATGATGATATTGACATGTGGATTCAGGTTATATTTGATGTATGAAATGATGCTTATGTGTTGATGATAGTGTGATTTATCATAATGCTTATCTGAATGTATGTTATGAAATGAATATGTATGTTTATGCAACTAGTATATCATAATCAATATGCCTATTATTTTTGTTGATTATTTGAGCAACATAGAGGGGGGTGAATCATTTGACAATTAAATTTTCTTTTAACCTTAATACATAGATTTGGAGTAATTAACAGAATTATCAAAAAGTGAAGGCGCATGTAAGAAACAAATCACACACAAGAAACACCAAAATTTACATGGAGAATCAAAAAAAGGAAAAAACGACGGAGAATGCTAATTCTAAATATATAAACACCAATTAAGGTGACATTGATTAAGGTAATTTTTACAAAGGGTGGCTCATTGCCAAGGTGCTCACTACCTTGAAAGGCTCACTGCCGAGGTGCTCACTGTTGGTGGGCTCACTGCCCTAAAAGGCTCATTGCCTTTAAAGAAAGAAAGATAAAGAGAATCCACCACAAAACCACAGTCTGCACTATCAAAACTGATTTTGTTAACAATTCGCAACACTATACTCACACAAAAACTAGATTCTTTCAACCTCACATGTCTTCAACACAAAAATCTATATCTCAACTCATCAAATCATATTCCTATAAATATTGTCTCCAAAAATCATAAAATTCTTATTGTCAACTGAGACAGAGATCTAAAATAAGTCTCCAGTAAAATTCTCATGGTGGGAAGGAATGAGAAGTGGACCATATCACACCGTTCCACATCAAAAATATCAATGCATTACATACATTACCAAAGCCAGACCCAAAATACATTTTCATGTTATACAACCTCAATATCTGGTCCAATTCCTCAAGCTTCAGACCAATCCAGACCCAAATATAATACCAAGAAACATCTTTCGAGATACCAAACTCATCCGATGAAACTTGGAAACCTCCAGATGCACAATAAACCTAAAACAAACACTTTTGTTTATCATACCATATACAGACCTAATTCGGACCAAAGGATTTAATATCAATGACAACAAATACATAGTGTAATGCTAACAATCTCCCCCTTTGTCATTGATGGCAACATCCATCAACAACAACAACAACAATAATAATATGAAAAATGAAAGATCATCATTATGCACAATCATCTCTCTCTCCCCCTTTGACAACAATGAAAAAGGTGGACAAAACTCCCCCTGAGAAACTTATTCCCACTCCCCCTTAGAGGAAGCACACCAGCATCAATCCAGAAAAGAATATGCATGTTGCTCACTGGACCAATGCACATCTGAAATGCACATGATTTCAAATTGGTAAGAGCTAATACCCCTAACTTCTACCAGAGATACTCAAAAGTATCTTTGCACAATACCTTAGTGAATATGTCTACAATTTGCTCTTTTGTGGGTACATACTCAAGTTTTTCCTCATTATCTATAACTTTTTCCCTCAAGAAGTGATACCTGATAGATATATGCTTTGTTTTGGAATGTTATACCGGATTCTTTGAAATATTTATTGCACTAGTATTATCACATGACTGGAATGGGATCATCAAACTTTACACCAATGTCCTAAAATCTAAGTACAAGAAGATTTTGCAATATACTTTGCTTGTGTTGTAGATAAAGACACGGAATCTTGCTTCTTACTCGACCAAGCAACTAATTGGGAGTCAAAAAAGAATACTCCTCCACTTGTACTTTTTCTATCATCAACACTTTAGGCCAAGTCTACATTTGTGTAAGTTGTGAGGGTAAAATCTTAGCTCTTGGGATACCACAAACCAAATTATTTTGTTCCTTTAAGATATCTAAAAATCCTTTTCACTGCCATAACATGTAATTCTTTCAGTTCTTGTTGAAACCTTGTTGCCAAACATACTGCATGCATGATATCCGGTCTGGTAGCAATCAGATATAATAGTACTTCAATCATTGATCAATACCGACTTACATCTGCCTTAGGAGATTTGTCATCTTTAATTAACTTGCATTTGGTACTCATAGGTGTACATACAGATTTGAAATTCTCCAACCCAAACTTTTTCAATGGTTCTTTCACATACTTAGACTGAGAAATGAAAATTCCTTTATTATTCTTATTAACTTGCAAACTAAGGAAGAAGTTTAACTCACCAATCATGGACATTTCAAATTCTTTTTACCTCTCAATAGAAAATCTTTTGCACATGTCTTCATTTCCTCCAAAGATTCTATCATCAACATATGCTACCACAATTAGAGTTTTACATGAATCTATCTTGAAGTACAACTTGTTGTCTATTGAACCCTTCTGAAATCCTTGATCAGTTAGATACATGTCTAATCTCCTATACCAAGCTCTAGGAGCTTGTTTCAGTCCATACAAAGCCTTTTTCAATCTAAAAACAATGTTTAGATCATCTTTCAACTTGAATCCTTCTCATTGTTCAATGTAAACCTCTTCTTTCAACTCTCTGTTAAGAAATGTTGATTTCACATTCATATGATAAACTTTGAAATCCTTGAATGTTGCAAACGCCAGGAACATCCAGATTGCCTCCATTCTTATAATCAAGGCATAAGTTTCATCAAATTCAATTCCTTAAATCTGAGTGTATCCTTTACAAACCAACCTTGCCTTATTCCTTACAAATTTTCCATCTTCATCCAGCTTGTTTTGGAATACCTATTTAGTTCCAATCACATTTTTGTATTTTGGTCTGCTGACTAATTCCCATGTATAGCTAAATTTTCTCAATCTAATCTAGTTCCTCTTTTATTTCCTTCATCCAATTATGATCATTACAAGCCTCTTCTACTATCTTTGGCTCATTTTCAGATAGCAAACCAGCAAGACATGTTCTTGTGCTACTTTGCTTCTTGTGATAACACCTTTGCTCTTGTCTCCAATGATCTGTTCTTCTTAGTGATTCTTTATGACATACCTTGGAGTCTTAGATGTATATGTATAAGCATCTTAATCATTCTTTTTCTCACTCTTTCTTTCTTCTTTCCTTTCTTATCTTTGAACTCATCTGATTCATATCCTATTGTTGTCTCTGAATCCTTTTAAGTGTTCTCATCAACTTTTACATTTGCACTTTCAAAAATCTTATTCAATCTTTTGTTGAAACAATGATATGCTTTTCTCTTAGTTGAATAACCTTAGAATATGCCTTCATCTTCTCTACTGTCAAACTTTCCAAGATTATCCTCATCTCTCTGGATATAGCACTTGCTTCCAAAAACTTTGAAATATTTCACTATCAGAGTTCTACCATATCAAACTTTGAAATATTTCACTATCAGAGTTCTTACTATACTTTTTCCGTTACAAAATTTTATTAAGTGTGTATTTTGTTGTATGAATTACTTCATACCAATAAACTTTATGGTAACTCCTCTCCTTGTATCATGGTTCTAGCTTTGGTGTGTATGGTCTGGTTCATTCTTTCAAGTACATCGTTCTGTTAAGGTGTCTGGGGAGCAGATAACTGACTTTTTATGCCATTCTTCTTATAGAAGTCATTGAACTCATTTGAGATGAATTCTCCTCCTCTATCAGACCTTAAACACTTTATTTTCCTATCAACTTCACTTTCAACTTTTGCTTTGAATATCTTGAACTTTCTCTTTTATAAATGTAACCCAAGTCATTATAGAATAATCATCAATTAGTAACATGAAATAGATCTCACCTTGTAGGCTCTTTGTTTGGGTTGGACCACAAAGATCTGTGTCAACTAGATCTAGTAATATGGTGGATGAGTACTCCTTTCCACTGAATGTGCTTCTAGTCTCCTTTCCTATTTGACGTTCCCTGCAAATGGCATTCTCTGGTTTAGTCAATCTGGGCAAGCCTCTTACTTCACTCACTGAACTAATTTGTACCATGTTATCAAAATTGATATGACACATCCTTTGGTGCCATAGCCAATTGTTGTCAAGTTGTCATTAAGGGTCCTATGGTGTCCTAAGGGGTCATATTGTGTCCTACGACCCCATTTTGTGTCCTAAGGGGTCGTAGGACATAATATGACCCTTTAGGACACTATAGGACCCCTTATGACACCACATTTGGTCGTTATGGATCCTATGGTGTCCTAAGGGGTCATAGTGTGTCCTACAATCCCTTAGGACACAATATGACCCCTTAGGACACCATAGCACCCCTTAGGAAACCAAGGAAGGGGTCCTATGGTGTCGTAAGGGGTCGTAGAACACAATATGACCCCTTAGGACACCATAAGACCCCTTACGACACCATATGGTGTTGTTAGGGGTCATATGGTGTCCATAGGGGTCATAAGGGGTCATGGGATACCATATGACCCCATAAGACACCAAATTGTGTCGTTATGGGTCATATTGTGTCCTAATGGGTCATATTGTATCATATGACCCCTTTAAGACATCATATGACCCCTTATGACATAATATGACCCCTTATGACACCATATTGGGTCGCTTTGGGTCCTATGGTGTCCTAAGGGGTCATATTATGTCCTACAACCCCATTGGACACTATATGACACATAACGACACAATTTGGTGTCTTAAGTTGTCATATTGTGTCCTAGGACACCATATGACCCCTAACGACACCATATGGTGTCATAAGGGGTCGTATGTTGTCCTTAGGGATCATATGGTGTCCCATGAACCCTTATGAACCCTTAGGACACTAGACAACCCATTTTGACACCATATTGGGTCATTATGGGTCCTATGTTGTCCTAAGGGGTCATATTATGTCCTACGACCCCTTAGAACACCATATGACCCCTAATGACATAATTTGGTGTCATAAGGGGTCCTATGGTGTCCATAGGGGTCATATGGTGTCCTATGACCACTTAGGACACCATATGACCCCTTAAGACACCATATTGGAGTGTTATGGGTCCTATGGTGTCCTAAGGGGTCATATTG